>NW_027507784.1:50821392-50996392 GCF_037356315.1 Lithobates pipiens
CAATCTGCTGTGCTGTAATGTTCTGTAAAATGAAATGCAATAGGGCTACCTGGAGGTGTTCTGTACACAGATGGTTTACAGAACACCACCCCAGAAATCCAGTTTCCTGCTTGTTTGATTCACTTACTGATTTTCTCAAAAGTCTTCACTAAGATACAACTAAGATTTTGGGTATCCCCTGCAACAAAAATTTCATTTTTGGTGAGCTACTCCCAAAGAAATCCCATCTAAGGGGATGCAGACCCTGCCACTTTCATCATTAGAACCCTGCAAATGCAGCAGCTGATTGATAATTCTAAATACACTCCCATATAGATTCACTTAGCAAATGGACACAGACAAACAATTATCTATTTCTTCAGAATTGCAAAAGGTAGGAATCTGCAACAAAGTTTGTCAAAATCTGTGCAATGTACATTTATCAACCAGAGGGGGAAAAAAATTTCTCAACAAAAGGTGAGATACTTATTTACTTTATTTTTAAGATACAGCTAGAGCCACATTACTTCCATTAGTATTAATCAAATTGCAGTTTACCAATTCATACAGTAGATGTGATGGCTTCTTTTTTTTGGGCTTTCTTTCCTAGAATTTCCTTTATTTTCAATCAGTGATCTGACCAGTTAGTCTATTGTTTTTCAACAGAACAGAAGGGTTGAGACAAACCATTTACTACTGACAGGGTGCTTACAATGGTCAGCTTCGATTTATTTATGTAAAGTTTTTATCTTGAAAAGAAAAATAACTGTTTGTAACTACTTATAAAGTATTAGTTGGAGTTCAGCTTCAGTTTGCTAGTGTATATAAATCTAAATGCTAGTACATCTAACACCCCCCCCCCCCCCAGTAACAATGCTAGTGTCCAAAGGTGCCACTGCAGTCCTTCATCCAAAGTGGACACACTCCAATACTGGCCAGATCACCATGTAAAAACCAAGGGAAAAAAAGCCTAAAAAAACAAAACTAATGCAACCACCAAATCTAATGATTGATAAAGTGAAATATATTACATGGTTGTGGTTTTTGGATTTAATACTGCTTTAACTATATGTTGAAGGCATATAATCAGTCCAATCAATTACAAACCAAATTATTCCTCCATATATTAGATTAATATGATATGCTAATGGTAGAGTGCCCAGAGTGCAGGGAGCGGCCTCTCGTAAACCTCTGACTCGTGAGGCCCTGATAGAGATGACAGGGGCTCGGGAGCACAAAGGAGCACAAGCGCCTGACTGGATGGCCGGTGTAGAAGGCAGGAGACCGTTGGTAGTAGGGAGGTGTCCTGTAGTCCAGTCGCAGGATGCAGATGATAGCAGGATGCAGCAGGCGGTTCCAACCAGAAGCAACGGACAGCAGGGATGTGCCTTGTAGCCCAGTGGCGGGATGCAGACAGCGGGCAGAATGCAGCTGACAACAAGGAGGAGTCCTGTAGTCCAGCAGCTGGATGCAGGTGACAGCAGGATACAGCGGACAACAGCAAGGAGTCCTGTAGTCCAGCAGCAGGATGTAGGTGGTAGCAGAACACAGCAGAAGGCACCAGCCGGATACAGCGGAGAACAGGGAGGTGTTCTGTAGTCCAGTAGCGGTAGGCAGGTAACTGGAAGGTTGCAGAGTAGTTAAACAGTCCGGGTCAAACACAGGCGAGCAGATCAGGTACCAAAACGAAGTCCAAGAGAATAGTCAGGTTCAGAAGCCAAGGTCGGGGGCAGGCAGCAAGCAGAGAAGTCAGGAACAGGCCAAGTTCAATACGGATCAGGTAGATTCAGATACAGGGTAGCAGAGTACACAGGAACGCTGTTGATTGGGCATCAAGACAGCAAGGCAAAGATCCCCTTTAAATAGCGTCATTGGCGCCAATTGCCGTCAAAACGGCCGCACGCGCGCACCGCCGATCGGGTTATTGCTTTTCCTGCGCACAGGTATTCTTCTGACCCTCACACCACTCGGATGTTTGCGGGAAAGGTTTTCCTGACAATTCCCTGCATCAATTACCTTTTGTACCACCACTCCCGCCCTTTGGAATGTAAGCTCTATAAGCAGGGCCCTCCTGTCCCTTCTGTATTGAACTGTACTGTAATTGTGCTGTCCCCACCTCTACATTGTAAATTGCTGCATAAACTGTTGGTGTTATATAAATCATCTATAATAATCATAATAATAATATATATATATATATATATATATATATATATATATATATATATATATATATATATATATATATATATATTATTTTTTTTACCCCTTTTCCTAATCCTCTTTTTGACATATCCCCAAATTATTTAAGGGGTTGTAAAGGCAGAATGATTTTTATCTTAATGCAGTCTATGCATTAAGATAATAAGCTTTCTGTGTGCATCAGCCCTCCTCATACTTACCTGAGCCCATCTTGATCCAGCGATGTTGTACAAGAGACTCAGTTGTCAGAGACTCTCCCTCCTCATCGGCTAAAACAGCAGCAAAGCACCATTGACTCCCGCTGCTGTCAAGTGAGCCAATGAGAAGAGGCCGCTGCTTCGTGTCTGAATGGACACAAGGTGTCCTCATAGCAAGCTGCTTTCTGTGGGGGCACTCAACAGGAGGGAGGGGCCAAGAGTGCTGAAGAGGGACCGGAGAGTATGTAAGTATGACACGTTTGATATTTTTAAACAAAAAAATTGAGACTTTAACAAAAGATGTGCGCATTCTCATCTTTCTTTTTCCATCCTCACAGGTCAATATGGCAAGCCTCATGTAGACAAGTATCTGTAAAAAAGAACTGTTATTGCTGTCCTCAGCAACCATCAGACTCCTCCTTCAATGCTTTTACTGTAGTAGGACAGTCGGACTGGATAAAGAGGTCTATAGGAGCTGTTCTCATGTCAAATATTTTTCTACTTGTGGACTAATGTGCTTAACTGTGTCTCTAAACTTTGGGCAAGTGTGGAAATGTTACAAACTACGCGTTTTCTATTTTCTTACTTTAGTTCTCATTTCTCAAATGAATAGCAAAATTTGCATATCACAAATAAAGGGGCTGATTTATTAAAGCTAACATGCCTGCACTGTAAATTCACCAAGGAGTACATTCAGAAATTGCCCTTTCCGACATTTATCAAACTGTAAGGGATTGGCGCTAAATTTCCAAGACCTCCCGGAATTGGTAAGCCCCATTTAAGAACCTGAAGGGAATCTGCTTGCAGCAAATGAATGTATGCCAGCTATGTTGTGACAAACCACACTTTTTGAATCAACATAGCACAGACAAGCGCAAGTCTTTAACATTAGTGTGATAGATGTTTAATGCGGACGTTAGTCTAAGGCCGCGTACACACGGGCGGATTGTCTGGCCAACTAAGTTCGTCAGACAATCCGACAGACAGTCCGTTCAAAATTTGCATGAACGGACTTGACCACACACGATGAGCAGACAGTCCGCTGAAAGCGTCCGTGATGACGTGTACAGCACGTACGACGGGACTAGAAAAACGACGTCCTATACACTGCAATGCAACCTTCGGCCGTGTAAATCCTTTCTGAGCATGCGCCATACTTAGTCCGTCCAACTTGCCTACACACGAGCGGACTGTCCGCTGAAACCAAGTTTGGACGGACAAAACCAAGTTTGAACGGACTGTCTTACGGAAATTCCGTAAGACTTTGTTCGTCAGATTTTCCGCTGAAAAAGTCCGCTGAAGCCCACACACGAGCGGATTGTCCGCTGAAACACGGTTCAGCGGACTAAGTTGGACAGACAATCCGCCCGTGTGTACGCGGCCTAATTTGCCAAATTACAAATTAAATGAATAAAAGAGATCAAAGCAAAAGAAACTCACCCAGACATAAAAAAAGATTTACGGAAAGAGGAGAGCTCCATGAAATATGTGTAGCTAATGAAATTTTACCAGGTTTTTGCTGGCGGCTCCAGTATGAGCACCCTCTCTTCTTGAATTCCCATACTTACAACAGTGATGTTTCCTTTTCATTCTGGCACTGCCACCTATGGCTATTATTTGTAGTGCCTATAGCCATACCAGTTTACTAGGGATTTCTTACTGTTGTATAAGTCCTAGTAAAATTAGCATGCATTATTGTTGCTGATGTTGAATGCTCAGCTTTATATAGCTACTATTATGACACTATACTGAGGCAAACTTTGCCTATGTTTTCTTTTTTTTTCTTGCATATACTCAAAGAATTCTAGAGTTATATTGTATAAATAGTGAAGTTGTTATTATTTCCATTTGCTGCACATTGGTCATTTTTGTCCTTTTAATACAGTGGAACCTTGGATGCGTTCCAGCAGAATGCTTGTAATCCAAAGCACTTGCAAATCAAAACTAGTTTCCCCATAGAAGTCAATGGAAATGAAGATAATTTGTTCCACATTGACTTGTATTGCATGCAATACCACAATGGCCAAAGGTGGGGGGGGGGAGCCGGAGAGACTCTAAAATACTCGGAGGCCACTCGGATGCACTCAAAAACCCTGAGAAAGGCTTGGAAACACTCGGGAAGAGTATTTCCATATGTTTCCAAGTATTTCCGAGTGGCTCCGAACAGCTCTGAAAGGATCCGAGTGTCAACGGTGCCCCCGCACCTCTGGTCAAATGTGGTACTGCACATCACAGAGGTTTGATTTCTGCTTGTTTTGCGAGACAACACTCACAAACCGAGTAAAGATTTAAAAAAAATAATAGCTCCTATTGCAAAACACTCATTAATCGCAATCTGAGGTTCCACTGTGATTTCAAAATGTGTTACTTCTTAAGAAAATAACTAAAAAATAAAATAAAAATAAAATAAATTAAAGGTGTTGTTACTTTTGTAGGGAAAGTTATGTGCATCACTATACTGTACCTTTTTAACCACCATGATCTGATTTAAATGCGTAGAGGATAATAGAGAGGCAGTGAATGTGACCAGCATGTGAACTTAGGCATCTTCATTAGGTGTGATGATTCTACCCAGTGGGTATATAAACCACAGTTTAAACCTTATTAGTTTGAGATGCCGTTTCACTATAATAGTGACTCTGTCACTCTTAGTGAATGTTACTGGGTTAATAAGGTGATTGTCTATACCCTTTGCAAGAAATAACAACAAATTACAGTAAAATAAAAGCCTCAAGCCTCATTATGTTGTGATAGCAGCTCATATACGTCAATTTGGCTTTCATCACATGATTTCGCACACAGCCCATGTGATATAATGATCTGTTTTCTTTGGCCTAACTATACTAGTTTGTCCTCTACTTTATAGGTATGTGTGTATTCACTTTATGCTACTAAATTTGAGTTTTATCCTGATGTAAGCTAATAAGAAATGTGTCATCATTTTTACTTCACTGCTTACTTTTCCATTTAAACAGTATGGGCTCTGCCTCTTTGTCTTGCTATTTCTTTTCTAGGAACCTATTTCAAATCTCACAAAGTATTCCATACATATTCATGATGTTATAATTTTTTTTTTTTTATATTGCAGTGTTATGCTATCATTTTTTTATGTTTTAATTATCTATTTCTAAGTACAGACTATATATTTTATCACTCTACAATTTAGGCTCTGCTGTGCTGTTAATGCATTCTTCGACAAAACTTTTGTCCTTTCTGATAAAATAAGCATGTACAGTATGTATGCAATAAGTAAACTAAACAGTTACTCACGTCAGTCCACTGCTGGATGCTGGAGCGAACAGTTAAAAATCCAACAGTTGTGGTGAATGTGCCTTCTACAACAAAAAATCCCCCTGCACATTCAAGTGATTTCACATACCACCTGCAGGGTCTTTTCCTCCTTTGGCCTCAGTGGGTCCTCTGGCCTGACCCTCCTGGGGTGTGTGTTGTGGGGGAGCTGGGTCAGCATTTTGGGCTGGGTACACCTCCTGGAGGCACCCCATCTTTGTTGGATTTCTGGCTCAAGACATTGGGAGCATCTTTTGCGCTCATATATTTTTAATCAGCCCATTTTGAAAAGAGCTGCCATTCCAATACATAACATAAATTATCCTTGCTTAACTATACCCCTGAAGAAGGAGAGCTGCACATGTACTCCGAAACGTGTCAGATGCAAGAACCACTAGCTTATAAGTTGTACTAGGTTATGGTGAAAGCATTGTAAATATGTTCCAATACACTATATATGTGTTTATACATGTTTTGTACATATTATATTGCATAAAAAACTTTTCTAATTTGAAATATACTTCTGTAAAAGTTCTTGTGCCTTGAAAGTCCACCACAAGGGGATTTTGTTCTTTTCCATAATATTGGATGTGGCACTTAAAATGCTCAAACATAGCTGACTCACCACTTACCTTAATTTTTATAAAAAATAACTATGTTTTCTAGGCCTTATATACAATCGGGAGTTTGATTCAAATTTTTATTCTCTTTGTAAAGACTCAATTCAAACATTCTGTTCCAATGTTTTTGTTTTGTTTAAAAAGAGGCTTTAACAGTGTTTGTGCATGTTTATTGTGTTATATTAATGCTAATTGAAAAGAAAACATGGCCTGTTTCTTTATTGAACCATGGACCTCAAAACATAAATCAGCTTATACCTAAGCATACATTGAGACTTGCAGGATATACCAGACCCTAGGTGCAAATAGCTGGTCAAGTTTTTTCTATATGATCTTGTACAGCTGTAATTAAGAGTCTACTACATCCTTGTTACATGAAAATTTAAGAAAAGACCTAAAAAAGGTTAGATACCCCTCATTCCCTACCAAATACCATATTTGCAGTCTCCTATGAGAGTGGGTTTGCTTTTAGAGGGTTATATTTATGAGACTTTTGCAGGTCTCGATTAGAGTATCAACAAACCTCTCAAAGAAGTTCATTATCCACCTTGCTGAATTATTTCATTGCTGGGTTATGAAACTCAACGTTCTACCCGTGAATACCGACTGAAACTATTTCTGAAAATACAACTACAATTATGAGTTATCTTTATATTTTTGCTCTTTAGAGACAGTACACTGAAACCCCGAAGCAAGGATTTATTGAGCATTGCCGTGGTGAGCACACATTCCCTTCCTACCATCTAGCCATTAAGTAAGACATACGCTACTTCATTTTGAGAGATAGTATCATAAAAATTATTGGCTAACTTGATGTGATTTTATCTAAATCCTAATAAAAATGGTACAAGGAAAAGGTCAGGTATCTTAGCATACAGTATCCTTTAAAAAAACATTAAGAATTTTTCAGCGGGCGTACAATACATGTATCTTGTTAGTGACAGAAATAGCAGTACTCGTGTAATGCAATGTTTGCTGCTTCGAAATTCTAAAGAACAGAAATTCTATTGCAGGCACTAAGAATGTTTCTCTTATGATGAATGAAGATAATTTATTACAAAAGCAAAGAACATCTTGCATTCTTCTAACAAATGTGATTGAAGGGATATTCTTAACCTTTCCATCAAATATCCTTCACTTAAAGATGTCCGTGGCCTTGGGTTAACAATAATCAAGACTGCCTTGTTTTCAGTGTTTTCCAGTATAAGTAAAATGTTTGGAAATGAAGATTACATCGTGATTACAATTATATGTGTGCTAAAAGCTCTGACAAAGCCAGTGGTGTGGAAATAGTCTGCTCTTACTAGGATGCAGTCAGTTGCCATTTTGCAAGCGACAGCAAGAATTTTGTATAGAAATGCATACAAGCTGTTTGTGTTGATTTAAGGGATTTTTCCTATAAAAATGTATTTACATTTTTAAGCTTTATAACATCTACATATTTTGATCAGAAATATTTCTAATTTAAAATGTACCTGAAGAAAAATGTATGTAATTACACTAATAACAACTTGTTCCCCAAGATTGGCACCTGGGGCACAGACAATGATTTTAACAGTTTCAGCAGCATAGACTGACAGAGAAAATTTGGTAGTTGAATGGATTTTTTCCTTTTACAATTAGATTGACTAACACACAGCAGCAGCAGGATCACAATCTTTTTCATTTCAGTTTGAAAAAAAATAAAACTTTTTTTCAGGTAGTTTCAGCAGCCCTACTTGCTTTTTGATCAAATGGTACCAGACCTGCTTTGACTGGAGAATAGAAATTGGCCAGTAATTTACTGTGGCTGTCGGTGTTCTCACTGATACAAAACTATCCTCCTGATAGCCACATTCTAAAATCATATTAGGAATTAAGAGACCACAGATGATACAGCAGTGTAAAATTGGCCAAAAGCAGGACATTTTTAATAAGTTCAAGATTGATCACTGCGCTAACAATAATAAAGCAGCTGACATAAATTGTATGGTGCCAATAAAAGGCATAAAGGTTAACTATATGCAGCACTAGAAGCATCAAATTATAAAATAAGAGTCCATAGTCTTAAAACAGAGTCTTTGCTCTGGGAAAATACTGGAACCATCCAAGGTGCAAAACTTGTTTTTTTTTAATACTACACCAAGAGGTTGCTTTCTTGTATCCTATGCATGTACTTATGAATTACCATTGCATGGGATTACAAGATCCAGCCTTCTATGATCCAATTGAAGTGGTTCCGTGGATATATCATGCTTGTTTGACCACCTGTAATTCAGTGGTCCATTTTCTTTGCTAAGAGGCCTGGTGTGTTGATGTTCAGTGGAGGATAATCTCATGTTCACCTTATTGTATATCTGTCCGCACCGTGGGTGGTTCCAATATTTCCTCTGAACAAAGACTCTGTTTTAACACTATGGACTCTTATTTTATAATTTGATGCTTCTAGCGCTGCATATGCTTAACCTTTAGGACATTTTTAATGAATGGGCACTGATCTAATTCTACTACAGAAAGGGAGCACAGGCTGGTATTTTACTACATAAAGCCAGCCATACATGTATCGAAAATTATGGGGAAGCTGGTCGAAAATGTTCTCTTGAAGGAGTGTGGAGAATAGGGCACTCTGGATAACAAGGAGACTTTAACAAAGAGTACATGACTGGCTCTTGAGATGTGATTAATGCACCACAGCAGAATTTCAGAAGAGGGAAGTACATTCTATAGGAAAAACAAAGCAGAGAAAAATACGTTTCTAAGTGCAGTAATAAAACACTTTATTGACAAGGAAGGGTTAAAAACACTTAAAAAATGAAATGTAAAAAAAAAGGCATATCTAAGGATCCATAATGTCCAGCGAGATTCCTCCTGGGACAGCACAGAGAGACAGTGTTTACCACCGTTGGTCAGCTGGAACTTCCACCAGCAGCTATCCTTAGGCCGCGTACACACGTGCGGACTGTTCGCCCAACCTTGTCCGCTGAACAGTGTTTGGGCGGACAGTCCGCTCGTGTGTGGGCTTTCAGCGGACAGTTTCAGCGGACAGTTTGACGGACAAAGTCTTTCGGAAATTCCGAAAAACTGTCCGCTGAAACTGTGTTTGAGCGAACAGTCCGCCCGTGTGTAGGCTACTTTCGAAATGAGCAAACTGTTCCCGCTCGGAGGAAAGTCTGCTCATTTCGAGCGCGTGTGAAGGTAGGCGGGGCCCGCGACGGAGACGTCGCGGGCTCCGCCGCCTGGAATGGGCTTAAAGGGGAACCCCAACGCCGAAAAAAATCGGCGTGGGGGTTCCCCCAAAGTCCACAACAGACCCTTGTCCGAGCACGCTACCCGGCCGGCCAGGAAAGGGGGGCGAGCGAGCGCGCCCCCCCTCCTGAGCCGTACCAGGCCGCGTGCCCTCAACATGGGGGGTGCCTTGGGGAAGGGGGGGCCGCGCGGCCCCCCCACCCCAAAGCACCTTGTCCCCATGTTGATGAGGACAAGGGCCTCTTCCCGACAACCCTGGCCGTTGGTTGTCGGGGTCTGCGGGCGGGGGGCTTATCGGAATCCGGGAGCCCCCTTTAAGAAGGGGGCCCCCGGATACCGGCCCCCCACCCTATGTGAATGAGTATGGGGTACAATGTACCCCTACCCATTCACCTGTGAAATAAAGTACAAAAAAAAACACAACACAGAGAAAAAATATTTTATTGCACAGCTCCGGGGGTCTTCCGTCTTCGGGGGTCTTCTCGCCGGACTCCTCCGCTATCTTCGTGTAGCTTATTTACTAGCGGAGGAGCCCGGCTTTCTTCCTCCCCGCCGCCGGCCTCTTCTCCCGACTTCGGGGGTCTTGTCCCCCTCTTCGGTTCTTCTGCCGGGCCACCGCGCCTTCTTGTAGCTCTTTTGCAGGCGGTGGCCCGGTCTTCTGTCGCCGCTGCCTTCCGTTCTTCTGTCGCCGCCTTCGGTTCTTCTGCCGGGCCACCGCGCCTTCTTGTAGCTCTTTTACAGGCGGTGGCCCGGTCTTCTGTCGCCGCTGTCGCTGTCGCCGTCGCCGCCTTCCGTTCTTCTTCTTCTTCTTGTTCTTCTTCTTCTTCCCCAGGAGATGTTGACACGTCGCTCTCTCCGGCCGGAATGCCAGAGCCACGCTGTGCGGTCACTTATATAGTGACAATGGGGCGGTGTCACATGGTATATGTCACATGGGTTGGTCACATGGGTTGATGTCACATGGGGACTATGACATCGTAAGGGGCGGGGTCACCATGTGACCAACCCATGTGACATATACCATGTGACACCGCCCCATTGTCACTATATAAGTGACCGCACAGCGCGGCTCTGGCATTCCGGCCGGAGAGAGCGACGTGTCAACATCTCCTGGGGAAGAAGAAGAAGAACAAGAAGAAGAAGAAGAACGGAAGGCGGCGACGGCGACAGCGGCGACAGAAGACCGGGCCACCGCCTGTAAAAGAGCTACAAGAAGGCGCGGTGGCCCGGCAGAAGAACCGAAGGCGGCGACAGAAGAACGGAAGGCAGCGGCGACAGAAGACCGGGCCACCGCCTGCAAAAGAGCTACAAGAAGGCGCGGTGGCCCGGCAGAAGAACCGAAGAGGGGGACAAGACCCCCGAAGTCGGGAGAAGAGGCCGGCGGCGGGGAGGAAGAAAGCCGGGCTCCTCCGCTAGTAAAAGAGCTACACGAAGATAGCGGAGGAGTCCGGCGAGAAGACCCCCGAAGACGGAAGACCCCCGGAGCTGTGCAATAAAATATTTTTTCTCTGTGTTGTGTTTTTTTTTGTACTTTATTTCACAGGTGAATGGGTAGGGGTACATTGTACCCCATACTCATTCACATAGGGTGGGGGGCCGGTATCCGGGGGCCCCCTTCTTAAAGGGGGCTCCCGGATTCCGATAAGCCCCCCGCCCGCAGACCCCGACAACCAACGGCCAGGGTTGTCGGGAAGAGGCCCTTGTCCTCATCAACATGGGGACAAGGTGCTTTGGGGTGGGGGGGCCGCGCGGCCCCCCCTTCCCCAAGGCACCCCCCATGTTGAGGGCACGCGGCCTGGTACGGCTCAGGAGGGGGGGCGCGCTCGCTCGCCCCCCTTTCCTGGCCGGCCGGGTAGCGTGCTCGGACAAGGGTCTGTTGTGGACTTTGGGGGAACCCCCACGCCGATTTTTTTCGGCGTTGGGGTTCCCCTTTAAGTCCATTCCAGGCGGCGGAGCCCGCGACGTCTCCTTCGCGGGCCCCGCCTACCTGTACACGCGCTCGAAATGGGCGGATTTGCCTCCGCCTTACGTGGGCGAGTCCGTTCATTTCAAAAGTTGAGCGAACTGTTTGGCAAACAGTTCGCTGAAACAGTCCGCTCAAAAAGTGCCGTGTGTGGCCATGTCCGTCCATGCTAATTTTGAGCGGACTGTTTGCCGAAACTGTTTGACAAACAAAGTTGGGCGAACAGTCCGCCCGTGTGTACGCGGCCTTACTCCCAGGAGGCATCCCGCTGGATATTATGGATACATTTATATGCCTGCTTTTCACTTCCATCTTGTAATGCCGTGTACACACGGTCTTATTTTCTGGCAGAAAACGTCCAACGGAATATATTCGTCGGATATTCTGAACGTGTGTGGGCTGCATTGGACTTTTTCTTTCAAAAATTCTGATGGACCTAGAAATAGAACATGTTTTAAATCTTTTTTCGACGGAATCAATTTCTATCGGGAAAACTGCTTGTCTTTATGCTGTTTCGACAGACCAAAAACGACGCAAGGGCAACTATTGGCTACTTGCTATTTAACTTCCTTTTTCTAGTCCCGTCGTACGTGTTGTATGTCACTGTGTTCTAAACGATTGGACTTTGGTGTGTTCGTGTGTAGGCAAGTCCGTTTCAGCGGAACTCCATCGGAACTCCGTCCAAAAAAACGGCAGAGTTTATTCTGACGGAAAAATCGGTCATGTGTACACGGCATAAGTGTTTTTAACCCTTTCTTATTTTTAAAGTGTTTTATTACTGCACTTAAAGCACCTTCTTTTCTGCTTTAAAAAAATTCTCATGATCAGCTATAGCCAATGGCACTAATTTGTATATTCTGATGGTTGGGGGGAGAATACAATAGCTCAGTGGGAGAGATTGCTCCATCCACATAGAGTGTGTGTATAGGGAAAATGAGTCATGCTCTTTCATCCAACCTGCTGATTGAATTAAAAAGGTGACTCATGCATGGACAGCCTTAATTTGGAGACTGAAGATGACAAAGCAGTGTAAAACTGATCAGTAGCAAAATAGTTTTAATGAATGATAGGCCTAACTGGTGTATGCCTAACTTTTTCTTTATCTATGAGAAGGTGTGTGTGTGTGGGGGGGGGGGGGGGAGTGAATGTGAGTGCTATAATGTGAGATGGTTTAGGTACACACTGTTCTTGTACTTAGTTGTTTTCTTTCAAGCAATTCAGCAGTGAACATATGATAGCTCCAACAAGACATGTGTTAGAAACCATAAATCAGACTGAGGCATAAGTACAGTTAAATCACACTTGTTTAATAATAATAATAATAATAATAAAAAGGTAAACAGAGTAAATGTAATCAAAACATAGCCAGAGTCAGACAAGCCAAAACGCCAGGGAGCCAGAGAGGAGTGTAGTAGAACAGCAAGCAGGATCCAGAGCCAGAAGGAATGTCAGCCAAGCAAGTCTTTAACAGGAACACAGGAGAGCATCACTAGAGATGTGACCAAGGTGAAGGCAGAGATCATCTGGGCTGGATGGCTTAAGTAGGCAGGACTGATGAGCAGGATATCATCAACAAGTGAGTCACTGTGGAGAGAAAGGAGCTGGCAATTAGCCGACAGCTGACCGACCAGCTTTGAGAAGGAAGGGCTGAGCCCAGCCCTGACAGTACCCCCTCCTCAATGACCCTTCCCCCCCAGAGGACCACCAGGCTTGAGGGGAAAACGTCTTTGGAAATCACGGAGGAGGACAGGGGCATGTACGTTCAAGGATGAGGCCCAAGAGCGTTCCTCCAAGCCGTACCCTTTCCAATGCACCAGGTACTGTATGCTCCCACGGAACCTACGGGAGTCAACAATGGACTGTACTTCATACTTCTCATGGTTCTCAACCTGTACAGGGTGAGGACGAGGTACTGAGGTGGTAAAGTGGTTGCAAACCAAAAGTTTTAATAAGGAGACATGAAATACTTTCGAGATACGCATATTAGAAGGAAGAGCTAATGCCTAAGCCACTGGATTAATCCTGAAAAGATCCTGCAATAAACCAAGGTGCGAACTTCGGAGAGGGAACACAACTCAGATGTTGCGAGATGACAGCCAGACCTTGTCCCCAACCTTGTAGAAAGGCGCAGGCAGGTGTCTGCGGTCAGCATGGAGTCTGTACCTATCATTAACATGTCGCAAAGCCTCCTGGACTTGTGCCCATGTGAAACAAAGAGATGCTCCTCTAATGCAGGAATACTCTGCAGAACAAATGAGTCCAGCAACATGGAAGGTTGGAAACCATAGTTCACCATAACTGGGGAAAAATTGGGAAGCAGAATTCAAGGCACTATTGTGAGCAAACTCACTGTGGAGAGAAAGGAGCTGGCAATTAGCCGACAGCTGAGCAGCCAGCTTTGAGATGGAAAATGGTCCATCTGAGCCAAGCCCTGACAACATGGTGAGTAACAAGTGAATGCTCCACTTTAAACACCTAAAACTTAAAAACATCCCTAAAAACATGATCTTATTATAAAAGAACGATAAACAGGACAGCAGCATAAAGTAACCGCTGACCCCAAACCAACCACATAAAATGAAAGACAAACATTCCCCCAAATAATAATAATAATAATAATAAAGCAAAGGGGGTGATGTCAGTTCTCAGTCAGCTCTCAGCAGAGAGTGGTGACTGTCAGTCACTACTTTCTGCTCTGGCCCTACAGCGCTCACTGGAGAACTGGGCAGGAGAGGGGGTAAGTGTAACTGGTTTTGCTCTCGGGTCTCGGCTGTGAGCCAGAGCCTGCTGTCACCCTCTCTTCCAGCCAGAAATACAAGAACTCTCTATGCCTTTTTAGGATCTATGAGTTTTTTTCTTAATTTCTCTCACTGTCAAAAATCAGAGATGTCTTTGTTACTTTAAGGAGTGGCAATGTCACGTTATGATCTGCTTAGAGACAGGTAATAGTTAAATGAATAAATATATTTTTTTAAGAAAATGTGTAGCTTAAAAAATGAACCATTGGCTTGTTTAAAAAAATAGCAACAAAAAAAGTATGTTTAATTTAATGCAATTTATGGTAGGTGATATATTCTTGGTTTTTAAAGGTCAATATTTGAATGGAATCTATGGTATTTTTACCATTTATAGACATACAGTACATATGGAGGGAACTGGATATTTGTGAATTAAATTATTAAAGTAGAATTCCAGCTTTCATTTGACTTTAAGGAAGAACTCTGGTCAGATTTTTTGCATTATAAGACTGGTGGCCATTATTCCCCTATCCTCCCAGCCACTAGTCTTGTCACTTTACCACTGTAGCTTTTTGTAGCAAGTGATGACATAATTATGTCCCCACTCACTTTCCTGTCTCAGCTTTCCAAGGGGTTATGCAAATGTGCACTAGGCTCAGTGTAAGTTCTCCCCACAGCCAAATGGGACATTGGCCCGTGAGGAACAAGGAAAGGTGCTTTTTAGAGTTATTAAATTATTATTTTTTTACTAGTCCTACTAGTCCAGGTGTGAAAAAATGTGGGTGTGTTATCAGGACAATGTGGGAACACACACAAGCTCATACACTGTAATATCCCATCCCTAGATTTTTTAACTAAGCATCTCTTGGAGACGGCACATTTGCCAAGGGGTGGCTCATTTGCAGATGGGGGTCTTTTTCAAAGTGGGGGTATTTCTTTAAGAGGGAGCACTTCTGACTTTGCACTTCAGCGAATGCACAAAGTGAATGAACACAAGAAAATACTTTGAAAAACCCCACACAGACTACAGGTAACCTTGTTTACCCCATCGGTTCTTTCTCCCCTTTTAACATACACAGTCTACCACTCTTTCTGACAGCTGTATCATCTATCCTTAAACTAACTCTCCCTCACCCCTCTTCTCCACCACACAGCTTATATATATCACCCTCACTTCTATCCTCTCATTACTGCACTCACCAACTCCTGCTAATTCTAAATCCACATGCACTAAAAAACTCCAGTGTCCCTTCATATAAACCGCACTTCCATATTACTTTCCTCACCCTTCTGCTCCTCCTAACCTCTGGAGATATATCCCTGAACCCTGGGCCTCCATCATTTAACTGTACCCAACGCACCCATTACCCTGCACCCTCTGGCTGCAGCCGCAGTGCACACAATCTAGTTCCCATTTCTCTTCTTCCCAAGACCAGACTCCCTTTCTCTTGCACCCTTTGGAATGCTCGCTCTGTCTATAACAAACTAACCATTCTCCATGATCGCTTTATCACTAATTTAATCTACTTGCCATTACCAAAACCTGGCTTCATGAACCTGACACTGTCTCTTCTGTTGCCCTATCCCATGGTGGTCTTCTCTGGACTCACTCCCCCAGACTCAGTGTATGCAAGGGAGGGGGTGTTGGAATCCTTCTAGCCCCACATAGCACCTTTCAGGTAGTTCACTCATCTCTCTCTCTGTCACTCTCCTTATTTGAGGCACACTGCAATTGTCTTTTCTCCCCAGTTTCTCTAAGGATAGCTGTGATCTGCCGGCCCCCTGGAGTGGTATCAGCCTTTCTTGATGACTTCTCTGCCTGGCTACTTTCTCTCTTCTGAAATCCCCAAAATCATTCTCGGGGACTTCAACATCACTACTAATACTAACACTCCTGCTACTTCCAAACTTCTCAGTCTAACCTCCTCCTTTGACCTGAAGCAATGGATACATGCTTCTACTCACTCTGAAGGCAATACCCTTGACCTGGTTTTCTCCTACCTACTGTATGCACTCCATGCCACCTCTCCAACTATCCTTTCCCTCTCTCTAAGCACTACCTCATTAGTTTCACGCTCTCCCTCTTCTCCGTCTCCTCTCCCTCCAACCGCCTAACAGCTACCCATAGAAACCTTCTCTTCTCTACTCTGCTACTGACCACCTCTATGACAAAAGTGCACCCCTGCCCTGCACCGACCTAGCCATTTCTGTCTACAAAGCTTGACTTTTAGCCTCCCTGGACACACTGGCCCCTCTCACTACACACAGAATCAGGTCCCGACCCCTTCAACTTTTGCAAACAGATGACACTAGAAGTGTAAAAAACATAGCCATGCACTTGAGCACTAATTCCTTGTACACACGGTCAAACATTCCGACCACAAAATCCGTTGGATTTTTTCCAATGGATTTTGGCCGAAAATTGTGTTGCATAAACACAGTCGGACAAAGTTATCGGACAATCCAATCATTCAGAACGAGGTGACGTTCATTCCGTACGATGGGACTACGTAGAGGCCAGTAGCCAATAGCTTTCGTCTCGTAATTTATTCTGAGCATGCGTGGCACTTTGTCCATCGGAATTCTCTACAAACGATCAAAAAAAGTCAGATCAAATTTTTTCCGTCGGAATTTCCAATGGAAAAAATCTGATAGAGCCCACACAGGATCGGATTTTCCGACAACATAATCCGATCGGACCTTTTCCGTCAGAATTTCCGACCATGTGTACAGGGCATAAGTCTCAGAAAGATTTCAACCAGTATAAATCTGCCCTTCAAAAATACAATTTCTGCCTGCTCACTAACAAGCAGACCTATTTTATCACTCTCATTAACAACTTATCATCCTGTCCCCATCAACCCTTCTCCACCTTCAACTCTCTTCCTCCTCCACTGCCTCCACCCACTAACTCACTCACTGCCCAAGGATCACCAATCACTTCAAACAGAAGATGTAAACGAATTGTGAGGAGATCTCTGCTGTTCTGATACCTTCCATGCTTTACTCTTCATGCGCACAGGTACAATCATTACTTCCCTCATTCAACCCCACCACTATAGACGAGGTTGCTAAACTACTTGCTAATGTCCAAATAACCACCTGCCCTGTGGATCCTGTTCCCTCACAAAAGCTATGTTCACCCTCTGACTCTATTCTACACTCTCTAACCCACTTCTTCAATCTCTCCTTCTCATTTGGCATCTTCCCCAACTCTCTAAAACACGTACTACCAACCTATGCCCCATCTCCTTGCTCCCCTTTTTATCCAAACTCCTTGAACGTCTGGTCCAAAACAGCCTGAGCAACCACCTTGCCGAGAATAGCCTTCTTGATCCCCTTCAATCTGGATTTTGTCCTTCAACACTCCACAGAAACTGCTCTCCTAAATCTAACAAACGATCTTCTAATGGCCAAAACCAATGGACCCTTTTCTGTATTCCTACTCCTGGACCTTTCTGTTGTCTTTGATACATTAGACCACCCTCTCCTCCAAAAATTCCATGCCATTGGTCTCTGTAAGTGTACTCTTCGCTGGTTCTCTTCCTACTTATCCAACCACACCTTTAGCACTACTTACAACTCTACTTCCACCTCTCCTCTTTCTTTCTCTGTTGGAGTCCCCCAAGGTTCTGTTCTTTGGCCTCTCCTGTTTTCAATCTAAACCTCCTCCCTCCAAATTTATTTCTGTACCCCTCAGCTCACTCCATCAGTCTCCTCACGTATCACTAATTTACTAACAGATATATCAGTCCGGATGTCACACCACTTCCTCAAACTCAATCTACCCAAAACCAACTTATAATTTTTCCTCCACCATGTGCCCCTTCCCCTGACCTCTCTGTCAAAATTGATGGCACAACTATCAGCCCATCCCCATATGCCAAGCTCCTAGGTATAGTCCTGGACTCTGAAATCTTCTTTAAGCCCCACATCAAATCACTGTCCAAATCTTGCCACCTCAAACTCTGCAACATCTCCAAAATATGCCCCTTTCTAGCCAACAACACAACAAATCTCTTAATTCACTCCCTGGTCATCTCTCGCCTTGACTACTGCAACTCCCTACTCATTGGCTTATCTCTACATACCTGTAGGCTAACCCCCCTTCAATCCATCATGAAAGCTGCGGCCAGACTAATCCACCTTACCAATCGCTCTGTACCTGCTATTTGTCAGTCCCTCCATTGGCTCCTTATCACCCAACAAAATAAATTTAAAATACTAAAAGCAACTTACAAAGTCATCCACAATTTAGCCCCCAGCTACATCACTAGCCTAGTCTCAAAATACCAACCTAATCCTTCTCTTCGTACGTCTCAAGACTTCCTGCTCTCTAGCTCCCTCATCACCTACTCCTTTGCTCACCTCCAGGACTTTCCCAGGGCCTCTTCAATCCTATGGAACTCCTTACTCCAACCTGTCAGATTATCTCCTACTCTATTAGCTTTTAAACAATCCCTGAAAACCCTCCTCTTCAGAGAAGCCTATCCTACCTATCCTACCTATCCTACCTATACCTAACAACTGTATTTTAATTTTCTCAGCTCATCCCCCACAGTTATTACCTTTTGTTTCACTTGACCCTCCCTTCTAGATTGTAAGCTCTAGTGAGCATGGTCTTCTGCTTCCTCCTGTATTGAACTGTATTGTAACTGTATTGTCTACCCTCATGTTGTAAAGTGTTGTGCAAACAGTTGGTGCTATATAAATCCTACATAATAATAATAATATTAATAATATAGATGTATATCTGCCCACAATCATGTCCATTCACTACAATTCCTATGGCATCATGGAAACTGTAGTGTGAGAATACAGGATGTGATGTGTATGCCTGCTTTACTTCTCCTCCTGTCGCTGGCAGACACTATTTATTTATGAATTGGAGCTATGAGGTCACAAATCTTTCTTCCAATGTATCCAATGTGAGATGTATATCTAACTTGATAAAAGTTTATAAGATTATAAAGGTGATACTACTGAGTGCTGTTTTATTCATTTGCAACCCAGAGTTCAGCTTTAAATAGTTTGTTTCGGTCAAGCTGGACCAAGCAATCTACTTCCATTACAATACTATGTGTACGTTGTGTGCACCGTATCACACTGTTGTTAGCATTAGCTCATACAGTAAGTAATGAGTTTGCCCGAGTGCTCATCTGCCATTCAGGATAAGCCTTTTTTTTATCAATTAATACAAGGACTCCTCTGATGAGCCAAACTGGGCAGATGATTTCACCATTTCCACTGTGGCCAATAAGAGGAAGACTTGTATTTATTGATGAAAATACTAGGATTCTTCTGAATGGTGGAGATGCATTCAGGCCAACTGAATTTGGTGCTAGCAGCACAAATAAATGGCCTGTACTACTGCTGGAACACAGTGCCACATATTACATGTAGCTGATACATAATAATGTAATAGATATAGTTCATTTGGGTCAGTGTGGCCAAAAACAAACTATAGGCAAATGAAAGCTGTTATTGTACTTTTTTTTTTATTGTATATTTATTAAGTTTTTCACAGAATTACAGGAAAGGAAAAACAGAAAGCAAATTGTGAGAGCCGCAATCAGCAAAATTAAAATAAGCTGTATACATAGGATATAAAATCGGACATACAATAATACAAATATGAAAGCATTATAGAACTTCAAAACAGTTCAGGAGGGAGAAGGAAAGGGGGGGTGGTGGACTAAGAGAGCAGGCATACCAAACAGGCATCAAAATATTACACAAGCAAGAATTACTACTCTCTGGATCAACTGAACAACGGATCCAAGAGTCCCTAAACTGAGAAACTAAGGCACACTGATGCCACATACACACAATAGAATTTTTCATCGGAAAAATGTTGGATGTTTTTTCCGACGGAATTCACACAAAGGTTCTCTGAACTTTCGACAATCAAGAACGCGGTGACGTACACTACAACAAGCCGAGAAAATTCATTTCAATGCTTCTGAGCATGCAAAAAATTGTTTCTGAGCATGCGTAGGAATTTTGCATGTCGGAATTGCTACAGACGATCAGAATTTCCAATCATAACTTTTTGCATCAGAAAAATAGCCGAAATAACACCCAGAGCTGAGTGAATATACAAATATTCAGACGTATTTGTGTTGAAATGTATCGGTGGGGACAGCGCTAATCTTGGTTCAGGTTGTATACTTGTATGGACACACAGAGCAGACCCACAAGTGAGAACATATGAGTGCCCCCATAACAGGCCACTCAGTGGAGGGAGGAGCCAAGAGTGCTTGCAGGTGACCCCAGAAGCAGAGGACTGTGGTTGCGCTGTAAAAAAAACATTGCACAGAGCAGGTAAGTATAACATGTTTATTATTTTAACCACTTGACCTTTGGAAGATTTACTCCCCGCCTTCCTAACCTGCTTTTCAGGAACACAGGATCAATGCCTTCCCTATTGACAGAACGCAATCTGCCTTGTTTACATAGGTGCCTGTGTACTAAACAATCTACGGGTGCCAGCGGACATCAAGTGCCGCTGTGTGTGATCACAGCTGAAGCGAGCCACCGGTGGCACACATGCGAGCAAATCAATCCGGTACAGCCAGATCGTGTATATATACGTGATCTGGCGTACAGCTGCCGCCCTGTAGCAATAAAACTGCTATAGGGCAGTCAACTAGCAATTAACTAACAAAAAATTAGACTTTACCATCACTTTAAGTACAGAAAAATAATCAGATTTCCTGCTCTGCCAGATAAGGCTGTGCTGTGTGGCATAGTTTTGTATATTTCAGAACTGGTTGGGCAAAATAACTAAAATCTTTTGGCAAGTAAAACAGCTCATATATACTGTATATATATATATACACATACACAGGTGCATTTCATAAAATTAGAATATCATCAAAAATTTAATTTCGTTCAGTAATTCAATTAAAAAAGTGGACTAACACCAGCAGATGGCATGGCTCCCTAAATCATCATAGACTGTGAAAAATGTTGCATTTCATTTATAAATCAAGGTCCCAGATTCTGAAGAAAGAGTGAAGAGGCACATAATCCAAGTTGCATGAGGTCCAGTATAAAGTTTCCACAGTCACAGTGATGATTTAGGGAGCCATGTCATCTGCTGGTGTTGGTCCACTGTGTTCTATCAAGTCAAATCCAGCGCAGCTCTCTACCAGGAAATTCTAGAGCACGTCATGCTTCCCTCAGCATCTCCATCTCAGCATCTCCATAAAGCTTACCAGCTTTATGGAGATGCTGATTTAACTTTACAGCAGGACTTGGCACCTGCCCACACTGTCAAAAGCACCAATACCTGGTATAATAATCATGGTATCACTGTGCTTGATTGGCCAGCAAACTCGCCTGACCTAAACCCCATAGAGAATTTGTGGGGTATTGTCAAGAGGAAGATGAGAGACACCAGACCCAACAATGCAGATGGACTGAAAGCCACTATCAAAGCAACCTGGGCTTCCATAAAACCTCAGCAGTGCCACAGGCTGAATTTGCCTCCTTGCCACGCTGCATTGATGCAATAAATCATGCAAAAGGAGCCCCAACCAAATATTGAGTGCCAATGTTTCTGTATTAAAAATCCTTTTTTTGATTGGTTTTATGTAATTTTCTGAGATACTGAATTTTGGGTTTTCACTAGCTATAAGCCATAATCATCCCAATTAAAAGAAATAAATGCTTGAAATATATCACTCTGTGTGTAATGCATCTATATAAAATATATGAGTTTCATTTTTTGAATTGAATTAATGAAATAAATTAACTTAACCTATTTATTGCACAATAGGACAAAAATATGTTGCTTCTTCATTTGTGATATACACTCCACACTTGTTTTCTGACTCAAGTCTTATGGCTGTCTTGATTGGTTACACTTGTAATGTGATATTTTATATATATTACTGTTAATAAGAAATATATATATATTTTTTATATTTTATACTCAAAAACAGTGAACATTGTAGTGGTAATAAAAAAAAAGCACTGAATAGTAAAAAAAAACTATTTTCTTAAGAGATTTCAGCAATATACATGATTTATAGTTACTGCACGATTAATGTTTTATATAGGTTTTGTGATAGAAGAAATATTAATATGTTATGGTATGATGTATGGTTAAGCTACTCGGGAAAGGTCTTCCACTGAGATTCCTTCTTTGCCAGTATGCAAGACAAAAGACATTTCTGAAGTAAGAAGACAGATATGCCACTTAAATTAAATAGGAAATGAATTGACCAGCAAGTTGGCATGTCTACCGAGACAAATCATGGACAACATGTCTCTCAACAAGAGAACGTATTTGTTTTCTCCTGCCAGCAGATTTATCACTGCCCAGGCAAAACAGGCAAAATACATTAGTGTCATGGTAAACTGATAAAGAGAGGAGCTTCAATCTAGCCTCTTCAGTGGTGAAAGTCTTTGGGTGGTATTGATCTGTGCTATATAAATCTTGTTTTCTGTCTACGGAAGTGAATCAAGAATGACCCCGAAGGTTAACAAACATTGTAATGTCTTTAAGCCAGGGCAAATGGCTGTGTGTTCTACACACTGTATTTAACCGGGTCTGGTCTTGTTAGTTTACTGCCAAAGCATCTAACTAGTTACTTGTAATCAAAATCTACTAAAACACCAACTTTGGAAAACAAGCTAATTTGTTAACACTTAATAATGTTAAAAATGCACTGCACATGTGTTTCAAGCTGATCTCCAGGTAAGTTTCTACATAAATATCTGAATTTCATATATAAAATCTGTTTTTGCCTGTCAAAAGATTGTAATTCTGTGCATCCACACTGCAGGGCCTCCACCTTAAAGTGCAGCAGCGCAGCTTAGTCAAAAAACACACCCCAGCCTCAGTGGTGCTCAATTTTCTTGGGGGGAAGGCCCTCGCTCGCTGCTTCACCCCATCGCTCTAATGCCACATCTCTCTCCCATCGCCCACCAGGCCCCCCTGCCAGCCCCGCACTTACTCCATTCAGGTTGCTGCTTCGGCGACACATGGGAAAAATAGCCGTTTGGCCCCATGAACCGTCACAGGGCCTGCTCAAGCACCATGGCATGTGCACACACATCAGTGCATGTAGGCGCACCCATGGCATCACTCTTAGCCCTTGTACATACGGTCGGACATTCCGACGGCAAATGTCAGATCGGACCATGTTGTCAGATAATCCGACCGTGTGTGGGCTACATCGGACTGTTCCCGACGGAATATCCATCCGACAAAGTTTTAGAGTTGGGCTATAAAATTTTCCGACAACGTGATCCAATCAGACTTTGTCCAATCGTTTGTAGAGAATTCCGTTCAGACAAAGTGACACGCATGCTCAGATCAAATTGTGAGACCAAAGCTATTGGCTACTAGCCTGAACGTAGTCCCGTCGTAACTAAATAACGTCATCACGTTACGTACGATCGGATTTTCAGACAACTTTGTCCGACCGTGTGTATGCAACACCAGTTTTGGACAAAATCCGTCGGACAAAATCCAACAGATTTTGTTGTCGGAATGTCCGACCATGTGTACAAGGGCTTACAGGAATTGGAAGCCCAGGATGTCTTCTGTGGCCACCATTTTGGCTGCTGGCATGCCCCTCTTGACAGACAATAAATGTCCAAATAAAATGCAAGCCTTTGTTCCCAAAAATAGAGCTTTCTTTTGTTGGTATTTGATCACCTTTGCATTTTTTTTTTTTTTGCATTAGAAACAAAGAACGACTGACAATTTGGGAAAAAAAAAACCAATACATTTATACTTTCTGCTATAAATCATATCCAATAAAAAAAAAAATCACATTTATTCATTAATTTAGGCCAATATGTATTCTGCTACATATTTTTGGTAAAAAAAAGCCCCAATAAGCATATATTGATTGGATTGCGCAAAATGTATTTACTAGTAAAGGTGGCGATCGGAAACTTATAGCGGGACTGCAATATTGTGGCTGACAAATCGGACACCTAACTGACAATTTTCACACTTTTTTGGGGACAGGTGACATTATTACAGTGAAATTGAGAAATAAACAGGGCACGTCGGCCTACTGCATTACCCTCAATAAATCACTTTATTTTATAAAAACAAAGAACGATACTCACAAACATGCGTTTGAATACAGCATATCAAATTATTAGCAGCATTAGGTACACGGTATCACATTACAGATGAAACATCCTACAGTAAAACTGGCTGATGCTTTTCAAGGTATCGCCTCTTCCTCAGTTTTACCGTAGGACAATTCATCTGCAATGTGATACCATGGATGTAAAGCTGTTAATAATTTAATTCTTTGTTTTTATACAATAAAGTATTTTATTGAGGATAATGCACTAGGCCAGTGCACCCTCTGTTTATTTCTCAATTTCAGTGCAACTAAACACCCCCAGTCTTATGAGGACTGCAAGGTGGCATTTATCCGGATTTGCCAGGACAAAAGCCTAGAGTAATACCACTGTTGAGCCCACCTTCGAGCGCAGGAGATATGTGTTATGTATGTTACATTATACATGATCAGTGATAAAAATATGCACTGTCACTGTACTAATGACACTGGCAGGGAAGGGGTTAACATTATTGTCAATCAAGGGGTTAACTGTGTGCCTAGCTAATGTTTCCATGTAGTGGGGGAGGTGTTTTTACTACTAGAAGGCATGGATCAGCTTTACAGAAACACAGGATCCATGCCTTCTGTACTGACAGAACGGCAATATGCCTTGTTTACATAGGCGGACTGCCATTCTGTCAGTGTAACGAAAGATCAGCGGGTGGCGGCAGAGATCAGGTCCACGGGACCCGCTGATCAGCTCCTGCTGTGTAAAATCACACCCAAAACCCTGGATGTGCAGAATCGGGTATATATTTATATATATAAAACTGATTCTGCACAACGCAGCCACTAGGGATGAGCCGAACACCCCCCTGTTCGGTTCGCACCAGAACCTGCGAACAGACCTAAACTTCGTGTGAACTTTAGAACCCTATTAAAGTCTATGGGACTCGAACGTTCACAATCTAAAGTGCTCATTTTAAAGGGTAATATGAAAGTTACTGTCCTAAAAAGTGTTTGGGGACCTGGGTCCTGCCCCAGGGGACATGGATCAATGCAAAAAAAAGTTTTAAAAACGGCCGTTTTTTCAGGAGCAGTGATTTTAATAATGATTAAAGTGAAACAATAAAAGTGTAATATTCCTTTAAATTTCGTAGCTGGGGGTATCTATAGTATGCCTATGAAGGGGCGCATGTTTCTGGTGCTTAGAACTGTCGCTGCACAAAGTGTCATTTGTGCAGGAAAAAAAGTCTTTTAAAATCACTTGCGGCTAAATTGTCGGGTCTCCGTAATACAGAGAACACTCAATGAGTGTTCTCTGTATTAGCCGACAATTCATTCATTCATTGATTAACCACTTGGGTACCGCGCTATTGCCGAATGACGGCATTAGCGCGGACCTAGATTGCCGGGACTACGTCTATTGACGTCGTCCCGGTTACGAGCGGCCTGCGCGCCCCCTGAGGGGCGCGCGCGGCGCGCTCTGTGATCGGCGAGTCCGTGAGACTCGCCTGATCACCGATCCGTGTAAGGGGTCGATCCCGACCCCTTATCACGTGATCAGCTGTCAGCCAATGACAGCTGATCATGTGATAAAACGGAGCCGGTAATCGGCTAGTATTCCTCCTCGCGCTGACAGCGCGAGGAGAAAAAAAAAAGCCGATCGCCGGCGGCCGTGTTCGGGACATCAGTCCCGATCACGGCCAACAATTCAAGCGGACACCTGCCCCCTGCCAGTGCCCACCTGCCACCCGCAGTGCCATCCTGAAATAAAGTAAGTGCCCCCCTGTCAGTGCCACCCAGCAGTGCCCATAGTGCCCACAGTGCCACCCAGCAGTGCCCACAGTGCCACCCACAGTGCCACCCAGCAGTGCCACCCACAGTGCCACCCAAAATCTGCCTCAAAGGTGCTGCACCCCAGTGCCGCCCATCAGTGCCCAGCAGTGCCGCCCATCAGTGCCCAGCAGTGCCGCCCATCAGTGCCCAGCAGTGCCACCTATCAGAGCCACCTATCAGTGCCACCTATCAGTGCCCATCAGTCCCATCTATCTGTGGTACCTATCAGTGCCCATCCGTGCCACCCATCCGTGCCACTTATCCGTGCCACCCATCCGTGCCATCTTATCTGTGCCCATCTTTGCCCATCAGTGCCGCCTTATCTGTGCCCATCGGTGCCGCCTTATCTGTGCCTATTAGTGCCGCCTTAACTATGCCTATCAGTGCCCACCAGTGCAGCCTATCAGTGCCCACCAATGCAGCCCATCAGTGCCCACCAATGCAGCCCATCAGTGCCCACCAATGCAGCCATCAGTGCCGCCTAATCAGCGCACTTCAATGAAGGAGAAAAATGACCCGTTTGCAAAATTTTATAACAAACTATTAAAACATGATTTATTTTTATATTTTTTTTGCATCTTTTTTTGTTTGTTTAGCAAAAAATAAAACTCCGAGCTGTAACTAAATACCACCAAAAGAAAGCTCTATTTGTGGGAAAAAAATGATAAAAATTTCATTTGGGTACAGTGTTGTATGCCCGCGCAATTGTCATTCAAAGTGCATCAGCGCTGAAAGCTGAAAATTGGTCTGGGACTGAGGGGGGTTTAAGTGCCCAGTAAGCAAGTGGTTAAAAAAAAAAAAAAAAAAAAGCGTGGGGGTTCCCCTAAATTCAATCAAAAGGCCCTTCAGGTCTGACATGGATATTAAGGGGAACCCCGTGTCAAATTTAAAAAAAAAATTGACGTGGGGGTCCCCCCAAATATCCATACCAGACCCTTCAGGTCTGATATGGATATTAAGGGGAACCCCGCATCAAATTTTAAAAAAAAATTGACGTGGGGGTCCCCCTAAATATCCATACCAGACCCTTTATCCGAGCACGCAACCTGGCAGGCCGCAGGAAAAGAGGGGGGGACGAGAGAGCGGCCCCCCCTCCCTCCTGAACCGTACCAGGCCACATACCCTCAACATTGGGAGGATGCTTTGGGGGTCTGTGACCCCTCAAAGCACCTTGTCCCCATGTTGATAAGGACAAGGGCCTCATCCTCACAACCCTGGCCGTTGGTTGTGAGGGTCTGCGGGCGGGGGGCTTATCAGAATCTGGAAGCCCCCTTTAACAAGGGGACCCCCAGATCCCGCCCCCCCCCTGTTTGAAATGGTAAGGGGGTACAAAAGTACCCCTACCATTTCACAAAGAAAGTGTCAAAATGGTTAAATAAGACAAACACACTTTTGAAAAATTCCTTTATTAAAAATAAAAAAATAAATAAAAAAATTCCAGCGGTGCTAATCCACTCTTGCTATCCAGCGACGGGTCTCCGGGGTCCAGCGATGGATGATCATATCCAGCGACGGGGGATCTCTCAGTCCAGCGCTGTCCATACCTCCTTCTTCTGTCTCCACTGCGGAGACACTGCAGAGAGCCGAGCGCTGACATTTCTTATATTGGGAGGGCGGGCCACCCGTCACCTGACCCCGCCCCTCTGACGCAGGAGAGGGAAGCCAGGGGTTCCCCAGTGACGTGTGGGTGACCCCGCCCCCTCTGATGTAACGCAAGTTTCCGTTACATCAGAGGGGGCGGGGTCACCCACACGTCACTGGGGAACCCCTGGCTTCCCTCTCCTGCATCAGAGGGGCGGGGTCAGGTGACGGGTGGCCCCGCCCTCCCAATATAAGAAATGTCAGCGCTCGGCTCTCTGCAGTGTCTCCGCAGTGGAGACAGAAGAAGGAGGTATGGACAGCGCTGGACTGAGAGATCCCCCGTCGCTGGATATGATCATCCATCGCTGGACCCCGGAGACCCGTCGCTGGATAGCAAGAGTGGATTAGCACCGCTGGAATTTATTTTATTTTTTTTTTATTTTTAATAAAGGAATTTTTCAAAAGTGTGTTTGTCTTATTTAACCATTTTGACACTTTCTTTGTGAAATGGTAGGGGTACTTTTGTACCCCCTTACCATTTCAAACAGGGGGGGGCCGGGATCTGGGGGTCCCCTTGTTAAAGGGGGCTTCCAGATTCTGATAAGCCCCCCGCCCGCAGACCCTCACAACCAACGGCCAGGGTTGTGAGGATGAGGCCCTTGTCCTTATCAACATGGGGACAAGGTGCTTTGAGGGGTCACAGACCCCCAAAGCATCCTCCCAATGTTGAGGGTATGTGGCCTGGTACGGTTCAGGAGGGAGGGGGGGCCGCTCTCTCGTCCCCCCCTCTTTTCCTGCGGCCTGCCAGGTTGCGTGCTCGGATAAAGGGTCTGGTATGGATATTTAGGGGGACCCCACGTCAATTTTTTTTTTAAATTTGATGCGGGGTTCCCCTTAATATCCATATCAGACCTGAAGGGTCTGGTATGGATATTTGGGGGGACCCCCACGTCAATTTTTTTTTTAATTTGACACGGGGTTCCCCTTAATATCCATGTCAGACCTGAAGGGCCTTTTGATTGAATTTAGGGGAACCCCCACGCTTTTTTTTTTTTTTTTTTTTAATCAATGAATGAATGAATTGTCGGCTAATACAGAGAACACTCATTGAGTGTTCTCTGTATTACGGAGACCCGACAATTTAGCCGCAAGTGATTTTAAAAGACTTTTTTTCCTGCACAAATGACACTTTGTGCAGCGACAGTTCTAAGCACCAGAAACATGCGCCCCTTCACAGGCATACTATAGATACCCCCCAGCTACGAAATTTAAAGGAATATTACACTTTTATTGTTTCACTTTAATCATTATTAAAATCACTGCTCCTGAAAAAACGGCCGTTTTTAAAACTTTTTTTTGCATTGATCCATGTCCCCTGGGGCAGGACCCGGGTCCCCAAACACTTTTTAGGACAGTAACCTGCATATTACCCTTTAAAATGAGCACTTTAGATTTCTCCCATAGACTTGTATAGGGTGTTCCGGCTTTTCGAATTTGCTGCGAACAGCCCAAATTGTTCACTGTTCGCTGAACAGGCGAACAGGCAATGTTCGAGTAGAACATGAGTTCGACTCGAACTCGAAGCTCATCCCTAGCAGCCACCCTGTAGCAGTAAATCTGCTATGGGGTGGTCGGTAAGTGGTTTAATAAATGAATGCTACGTATGCATTGATCACTGCATACCCTGTGTCCAACTACAGATATATATTTTTTTATTGTAACTGAAAAAGAAAATGTATGTGTTTACAATGCTTACTCTCTCTCTTTAAATGTGGAAATATATATATAAAAAAGCAAAATGAAAGGAATCTTAATTCCTTGTATATGTACACAAAGGATATAAAGTGTTAATGTACAATTGTTAGTATTTTACCCAACATTAGACACAATTAATGATGGAAATATTTGATGACAGGGTTTCTTTAAATGAAAAATAAGCCAGTTAGGTTTTTTCATACATTGTAATGTTTAACAAGAACAGCAAGCAATAGATGCAGATTAGGTAGCAGGAGTCCAAATCTGAGCTGGAATTTTTATGTAATTGTAATATTCTCGCACATTTGGAATTAACTGTGATTAAATAAGAAAGAGATCTTCTTAGTTTAATGATTACATTTAATTTGTCTCTTTTTAACCTTTTCTACTATATTTTACAAAATGTATTTTCTAAAGTTACTGTATATACAGCTTTTTACAGTTTTTTTTTTATATCACAAAATATTTTTAGCTTCTTGATAGATATTATAATCCAACCATCATCAATCTGTGAAAAGGCTAATGATTTAATGTCTTTGAATTTACATGGTATGACTTACTTATACTAGCAGCAATGTAAAAACACTGCTCCAGTGCGGTTCGCCAATCCACGTCTCATGCTGTTTCTGGACTACTCCGTGGAGACCCAGAGGCAGAGAAGGACCTTTGATCATGTTAAGGCCCAGCTCCGTGCAAAAAACATCAAATATAATATGCTGTTCCCCACACACCTCCGGGTGGTGGATGGAGAGTCTACTCGCTATTTTACTTCACCGGAGGAGGCTTCACAGTGGCTGGACACTTTACCCAGACCCCGGTAAATATGCTACTTTATTCAACCTAAACTTTTGATGTCACTCCCTGATGTCTCCCGCCCTCCCCCCTTTCCCCTTGGGGGCTGTGGACACTCTACGGTGGTTACTCATATGTGACTTCTACTGATGAGTACGCTATGCTTCTGTCCCTGTCACGCTGATGTGATTTACTCCCTCAAGCTGCTACATTGTGAGCGATGGACTGGCCCTACTTAGGCTGCACGCTCTTGTACGCCATACCGTATGGTGGGGCTTTCCCCTGACTGAGGCATCGTGGCTCGTGCTCCCCCCTGATTCCTGCTTCTAAACGTGCTGAGAACGGGCCCTCTACGAACTGGCTGCCAGGCCGGGGACTGTTTCGGGGGGTGGTGGGAAAAGTTGTGTGGGGGGTGGTTGCCCTGTGGCACGGGAGCTTGCCTGCAAGTGGAGCGACAGGATGCAAAAACAGTTTTTTGCCTAAGTTTGATACACCATTCTCAAGTATGTGCCCTTGACCTATGTCAAGAGATCTTGCCTTATTTGGTTATATCTGCTGGTTTTCGACTTTTCTCCCGGGTTGGGGTTGGTGGCTCGCGGCCGGTAGCGACCGCCACAACTCTGCTCACAGCACCACCTCGGGTAACCCTTTTGGTTCTCCCTGCGCCCCCACAGGAGTTTCAACTGACTTGCTCCGGTTGAGCTGGGTTTTGGATTTGGGTATGGGCACTCTGAGTTCCCCAACGGCTGTGCAGGGTGGGGGGAGGGGGGTTTATGGGTTGGTTTGTTATAAAATGTTGTACATGTTGGAATGCTTTTTTAGTGGTATCTTTCTCTGGTGGGATCCCCACCGCTGGCAGTGGTTAAAGTTAAGGGTCTGGGCCTCCATACTGGGGCCAGGAGGTGGGAATTGTTTTGCCTGTCTTCGCCCGGGTCCGGGGTTGATATGTCCCCTATGGCACAGACGAGGCTGCTGTCCTGGAACATCCGGGGTTTAAATGACAAATTGAAATGCTCTCTGCTTTGGGCATATCTTAAGCAGCATAACCCACATGTGTGTCTCCTACAGGAGACACACCTGGTCGTGGTAAGGTCTTGAGCCTAAGGAAGCCATGGGTAGGTAGATCTTACCATTCCACGTACTCGTGCTATGCGCGGGGGGTCAGTTTATTGATCCATAAATCCTTGACATACGAACTCTTAGATGTGAAACTGGACCCGGGGGGCACATATGTGATATTACATGTTGTCATAGACACAGTAGAAATGGTAATTTTGGGCCTCTACATCCCACCGCCGGTCACCACTGCTCTTCTAAAATACCTGGTCCCCCTACTGTCTAGCTATCCCCCAGATAACATTATCATAGCGGGTGATTTTAATATGGTCCTGAACCCTACACTGGACAGGCTGTTGCAGGGGGGTGGAGTGGAGTCCCCTTTGTCGAGGTGGGCTACCCTATATGGCCTGACCGATGTTTGGCGGTGCAGACACCCGGGTGAGAAAGCCTACACGTGCCACTCCACCTCTTACAGGGCCATGTCACGAATTGACCTAATCTTGGTTATTGGTGGGATGTTCTCACGGGTGCGGGTGGTGGACATGCTTCCGAGAGGAATCTCGGATCATGCCCCCATGTTGTGTACCTTTCAGATGCTGACTCCCCCCACGGAAAAGTTATGGCGGTTATCTAGGTATTGGATCTCTGACCCACTGGTGGAGGCAGAGATTTCTACGCACATACAGACCTACTGGCTGACGAACGAGGGTACGGCGTCGGAGCAGGGTGTGTGGGATACATTCAAGGCGTACATCAGGGGGTCATACCAGTCTTCTATAGATAGGGCCATGACTCGGCAATCACCTTGGTGGAGGCTGAGGCTTCTGCAAAAGAACTGGAGGCTTGTTATGCTTCCACAAAGAACCCTGTTACCTACCTGGACACGCAGGCAGCGTATAGGGAAGTAATGTTCCTCCGGGTATCTGGGGCTAAAAAGCAACAACTGGCACAGACGCACCGCATTTTTGAGCAGGGGGGCAAAACAGGCCGCCTATTGGCCTGGTTGGCTAGAGAGCAACAGCCTATCACCTCCATTGCCCGTATTCGGGATTCGGGTGGGACGGTCCTGGTGGACCCCTCACTCATAAAAGCTCGCTTCGCTTCTTACCATAGAGATCTTTTTTGCTCCCGGGTGGACTACTCCAGTGCTGACCTTAGCCTTTTCTTAGACCGGATCCACTTCCCCACTCTCTCTCCCGCGGCTCGGGGCTGCCTGGATGCCCCCATAGCGGTGGAGGAGGTTCAGAGGGCGCTGGGGGAACTTCAGGCGGGAAAGACTCCGGGCATTGATGGGATCCCTCTAGAATTCTATAGGCAGTATGGGGACCTGTTGGTTCCCAGGCTTCACCATATGATAGTTAAAACCCTTAGGGAGGGGGCCCTACCGGCGTCTATGTCTGAGGCAATAATAGTGGTTATACCTAAACCGGGGCAAAGACCCAGAGCTGTGTTCCTCCTATCGACCCATATCCTTGCTTAATGCCGATGCCAAGGTCCTTACTAAGGTCTTGGCGTGGAGATTAAATGAGGTAATCCTTACACTGATTCATGACGATCAGACTGGCTTTATGCCGGGCAAAGGTATGGATATAAACCTCCGGAGGTTATACACGGGTCTGGGATCTGATGCCCACTTGGCCCCCGCGGATGCAGTGGCCTCCCTGGATGCAGAAGTAGCATTCGACTCTGTCGAGTGGGAATATCTATGGGAGGTCCTGCTCCGTTTCGGCTTTGGCCCTAGATTTATTTCCTGGGTGAGAGCTCTTTATGGCGCCCCTAGGGCTAGAGTACACACTGGGTCGATTATTTCTCCCCCTTTTCTCCTCCTCAGGGGCACTCGACAGGGATGCCCACTCTCTCTGGTGCTTTTTGCGCTGGCCATAGAGTCAATGGCAATACTGATACGCTCTTCTTCAGCGGTCCGCGACATCCCCTTGGGCCCTGTGGAGGAGAAAATTTCACTCTATGCTGACGACACCCTCCTATACCTTTGGGATACGTCCACATCCCTGGGGGAGGCCCTCTCCCTTGTTGATAGCTTCGGCAAGTACTCAGGTGTCCGAGTAAACTGGGGCAAGTCTGTCTTGTTCACTCTCCACCCCTCGGATGCCGGGCTGCTGGTTACCACTCCGCTCCAGGTGGTCTCCCAGTTCAAATATTTGGAGATTATAGTTCACAAAAACCTGGCCCGGTTTATACCTCTTAACCTTGAACCGGTTTTGTCCTCATTGACGCAGCAGTGCTCGGGTTGGAGGACTTTGCCTCTTTCGCCCGTGGGTAGAGTTAATTTGATAAAGATGTCCGCCCTGCCCAAATTCACCTATCTGTTCCGACAGACCCCAGTGCATATACCTCAGGTTTTCTTCCGGAAATTGAACAGTCTACTTATTTCCTTTATCTGGAGCGGCGGTACCCCCAGGATAGCGCAGAGAACGCTTCAGCTCCCGCTCTCTCTGGGAGGACTGGCTCTGCTTTGCTTTGTTAAGTACTATTGCGCCGCGGTCCTGGTGATGGTCCAGTGGTGGCTGTTGGGGGAACCGGCAAACCCTGCGGCTACGCTGGAGGCGCCGCTGCTGGGTTCCTATTCCGAACTCCGGAACTTAATCTACAGAGGCCCTAGGTCTAACCCTGGTGTCACTCCTTCGATGCGGGCCACACTGAGGGTCTGGGATACGGTCAAGGCTAGGATGAGGAAACCCAACAGCTGGTCCCCTGATACCCCGCTGTAGGGGAACCCACAGTTGCCCCACTTTCGATCCATTTCAGACCCACTGTTATGGGCCCAGGGTGGTATCAAAACCTTGGCGGATGTTTCCTCCTCACAGGGGTTACTTCCATTTGATGAGCTGAAACAAAAATATGAGCTGCCCAACTTTATGTTTTTTAGGTACATCCAGCTCCGGCACGCCTATCGCGTGCAGTTCCCGTGTTCTATTACACTTGAGGCAAGCCCTATAGAGACCATCTTGGCCTTACCCAAAGAAAAGAAAACACTGTCGGCCCTATACGCTGTACTAATTGGTATTGATACTTCTGCTGTCTCCCGACTACTCTCTAAATGGAAGCGGGACATACCAGAACTGGAAGATGAGGACTGGGAGGAGGGTGTTCAGCAATACTTGCGCCTCATGATATCCTATAGAGACAGATACACCCAGCTTAGGTTTATTCATCAAGCTTATTACTAGACCGTTTGTCCAGGATTTACCCCGATAGGAGTGGTATGTGCCCTAAATGTGCCTCGGCTCCAGGCACGTTTTTCCATGTTGTATGGTCCTGTGAGGTTCTGCAGACCTTCTGGAGGGAGGTGGCGTCGGATATCAGCTCCATGGGCCAATTTGAGGTCCCCTGTGATCCGCTGCCACTTCTCCTAGGTATTGGGGATATGTTACAAGCACCCCAAGCTAAAAAACTATTTGTATTTTATGCAGCCTTCTACGCGAGGAAGGCTGTCTTAATTAAGTGGCAAGATCCCAGCCCCCCGACGGTGTCCCAATGGAGGGCCCTGGTTGATGCGGCCCTACCGCTCTATAAACTGACATACTTGGGGAGAAACTGTCCCAAAAAATGTGAAAAGATATGGGGACCCTGGACCCGGGAGAGGCCAGATATTTAGCCGAAGAGCTGAGGGGGGAAAGGATGAATTCAGGTGCGGAGGTGGGAGGGGCGAGGAGGGTCTGAGATACTGTCAATTTGTTTACCTAAGATGGTGTGCAGCATGAGCCTGGTGTAGATGGTTTTATCCTACCTTTAGCCTCGTGTACCCAGTACTGAATTTACCTTTTGGGTACCTTTCTGGCTTGAGGGGGGAAATACAGAAATGCCTAGTTTAGCCTGATTGATTTCTTCTGGTGGTCAGTGCCTTTTTTACTTTTTGATTTTCATCTCTAAACTATTAAGATAATCACTGCTGAGATTGTGCCACTGTTCTGACATGTACTGTACAAAACTAATAAAATTTTCTGTCAAAAAAAAAAGAAAAACATTGCTCCATTACTTCTACCTTACTTCCTGGACAAACATTAGGTCATGACACAGAAAGGAGTTGACTGAAATGGTGTGAGAGAGAGGGGGGGCTGCAATGGTGTGAGATGTGAGAGAGAGGGGCTGCAATTGTGTGTGAGAGAGAGGGGGCTGCAATGATGTGATAGGGGAGGGGCTGCAATGGTGTGTGAGAGAGAGGGGCTGCAATGGTGTGTAAAAGAGAGGGGCTGCAATGGTGTGAGAGAGAGGGGCTGCAATGGTGTGAGAGAGAGAGGGGCTGCAATGGTGTGTGAGAGAGAGGGGCTGCAATGGTGTGAGAGAGAGAGAGAGGCTGCAATGGTGTATGAGAGAGAGGGGCTGCAAAGGTGTGTGAGAGAGAGAGGGGCTGCAATGGTGTGAGAGAGAGAGGAGCTACAATGGTGAGACAGAGAGAGAGGGGCTGAAATGGTGTGGGAGAGAGGGGGGCTGCAATGGTGTGAGATGTGAGAGAGAGGGGCTGAAATGGTGTAAGAGAGAGAGGGGCTGCAATGGTGTATAAGATAGAGGGACAGCAATGGTGTGAGAGAGAGAGAGGGTCTGCAATAGTGTGTGAGAGAGAGGGGCTGCAATGGTGTGAGAGAGAGGGGGCTGCAATGGTGTGAGAGAGAGGGGCTGCAATGGTGTGTGAGAGAGAGGGGCTGCAATGGTGTGAGAGAGAGGGGGCTGCAATGGTGTGAGAGAGAGAGAGGGGCTGCAATGGTGTGTATGAGAGAGGGGCTGCAATGGTGTGTGAGAGAGAAGGGCTGCAATGGTGTGTGAGAGGGAGGGGCTGAAATGGTTTGAGAGAGAGAGGGGCTGCAATGGTGTGCATGAGAGAGGGGCTGCAATGGTGTGTGAGAGAGAGAGGGGCTGCAATGATGTGAGAGAGGGAGGGGCTGAAATGGTGTGTGAGAGAGAGAGGGGCTGCAATGATGTGAGAGAGGGCCTGCAATGGTGAGCGAGAGATGGGCTGATATGGTGTGAGAGAGAGAGGGGCTGCAATGGTGTGAGATGTGAGAGAGAGGGGCTGAAATGGTGTAGAGAGAGGGACTGCAATGGTGTGACAGGGAGAGGGGCTGCAATAGTGTGTGAGAGAGGGGGTTGCAATGGTGTGTGAGAGAGAGGGGCTGAAATGGTGTTTATGAGAGAGGGCCTGCAATGGTGTGTAAGAGAGAGAGGCTGCAATGGTGTGTGAGAGAGAGGGGCTGCAATGGTGTGTGAGAGAGAGGGGCTGCACTGGTGTGAGAGAGAGGGGGGCTGCAATGGTGTGTAAGAGAGAGAGAGGCTGCAATGGTGTGTGAGAGAGAGAGGGGCTGCAATGGTGTGAGAGAGAGAGGGGCTGCAATGGTGTGTATGAGAGAGGGGCTGCAATGGTGTGTGAGAGAGAGGGGCTGCAATGGTGTGTGAGAGGGAGGGGCTGAAATGGTGTGTGAGAGAGAGAGGGGCTGTAATGGTGTGTATGAGAGAGGGGCTGCAATGGTGTGGGAGAGAGAGGGGCTGTAATGGTGTGAGAGAGAGAGGGGCTGCAATGGTGAGTGAGAGAGAGAGAGAGAGGGGCTGCAATGGTGTGGGAGAGAGAGGGGCTGCAATGGTGTGAGAGAGAGAGAGGGGCTGCAATGGTGTATGAGAGAGAGGGGCTGCAAAGGTGTGTGAGAGAGAGAGGGGCTGCAATGGTGTGAGAGAGAGAGGAGCTAAAATGGTGAGACAGAGAGAGAGGGGCTGAAATGGTGTGGGAGAGAGGGGGGCTGCAATGGTGTGAGATGTGAGAGAGAGGGGCTGAAATGGTGTAAGAGAGAGAGGGGCTGCAATGGTGTATAAGAGAGAGGGACAGCAATGGTGTGAGAGAGAGAGAGGGTCTGCAATAGTGTGTGAGAGAGAGGGGCTGCAATGGTGTGAGAGAGAGGGGGCTGCAATGGTGTGAGAGAGAGGGGCTGCAATGGTGTGTGAGAGAGAGGGGCTGCAATGGTGTGAGAGAGAGGGGGCTGCAATGGTGTGAGAGAGAGAGAGGGGCTGCAATGGTGTGAGAGAGAGGGGGCTGCAATGGTGTGAGAGAGAGAGAGGGGCTGCAATGGTGTGAGAGAGAGAGGGGCTGCAATGGTGTGTATGAGAGAGGGGCTGTAATGGTGTGTGAGAGAGAAGGGCTGCAATGGTGTGTGAGAGGGAGGGGCTGAAATGGTTTGAGAGAGAGAGGGGCTGCAATGGTGTGCATGAGAGAGGGGCTGCAATGGTGTGTGAGAGAGAGAGGGGCTGCAATGATGTGAGAGAGGGCCTGCAATTGTGAGCGAGAGATGGGCTGATATGGTGTGAGAGAGAGAGGGGCTGCAATGGTGTGAGATGTGAGAGAGAGGGGCTGAAATGGTGTAGAGAGAGGGACTGCAATGGTGTGACAGGGAGAGGGGCTGCAATAGTGTGAGAGAGAGGGGGTTGCAATGGTGTGTGAGAGAGAGGGGCTGAAATGGTGTTTATGAGAGAGGGCCTGCAATGGTGTGTGAGAGAGAGAGGCTGCAATGGTGTGTGAGAGAGAGGGGCTGCAATGGTGTGTGAGAGAGAGGGGCTGCACTGGTGTGAGAGAGAGGGGGGCTACAATGGTGTGTGAGAGAGAGAGAGGCTGCAATGGTGTGTGAGAGAGAGAGGGGCTGCAATGGTGTGTGAGAGGGAGGGGCTGAAATGGTGTGTGAGAGAGAGAGGGGATGTAATGGTGTGTATGAGAGAGGGGGTTGCAATGGTGTGTGAGAGAGAGGGGCTGAAATGGTGTTTATGAGAGAGGGCCTGCAATGGTGTGTGAGAGAGAGAGGCTGCAATGGTGTGTGAGAGAGAGGGGCTGCAATGGTGTGTGAGAGAGAGGGGCTGCACTGGTGTGAGAGAGAGGGGGGCTACAATGGTGTGTGAGAGAGAGAGGCTGCAATGGTGTGTGAGAGAGAGGGGCTGCAATGGTGTGTGAGAGAGAGGGGCTGCACTGGTGTGAGAGAGAGGGGGGCTGCAATGGTGTGTAAGAGAGAGAGAGGCTGCAATGGTGTGTGAGAGAGAGAGGGGCTGCAATGGTGTGAGAGAGAGAGGGGCTGCAATGGTGTGTATGAGAGAGGGGCTGCAATGGTGTGTATGAGAGAGGGGCTGCAATGGTGTGTGAGAGAGAGGGGCTGCAATGGTGTGTGAGAGGGAGGGGCTGAAATGGTGTGTGAGAGAGAGAGGGGCTGTAATGGTGTGTATGAGAGAGGGGCTGCAATGGTGTGGGAGAGAGAGGGGCTGTAATGGTGTGAGAGAGAGAGGGGCTGCAATGGTGAGTGAGAGAGAGAGAGAGAGGGGCTGCAATGGTGTGGGAGAGAGAGGGGCTGCAATGGTGTGAGAGAGAGAGAGGGGCTGCAATGGTGTATGAGAGAGAGGGGCTGCAAAGGTGTGTGAGAGAGAGAGGGGCTGCAATGGTGTGAGAGAGAGAGGAGCTAAAATGGTGAGACAGAGAGAGAGGGGCTGAAATGGTGTGGGAGAGAGGGGGGCTGCAATGGTGTGAGATGTGAGAGAGAGGGGCTGAAATGGTGTAAGAGAGAGAGGGGCTGCAATGGTGTATAAGAGAGAGGGACAGCAATGGTGTGAGAGAGAGAGAGGGTCTGCAATAGTGTGTGAGAGAGAGGGGCTGCAATGGTGTGAGAGAGAGGGGGCTGCAATGGTGTGAGAGAGAGGGGCTGCAATGGTGTGTGAGAGAGAGGGGCTGCAATGGTGTGAGAGAGAGGGGGCTGCAATGGTGTGAGAGAGAGAGAGGGGCTGCAATGGTGTGAGAGAGAGAGGGGCTGCAATGGTGTGTATGAGAGAGGGGCTGTAATGGTGTGTGAGAGAGAAGGGCTGCAATGGTGTGTGAGAGGGAGGGGCTGAAATGGTTTGAGAGAGAGAGGGGCTGCAATGGTGTGCATGAGAGAGGGGCTGCAATGGTGTGTGAGAGAGAGAGGGGCTGCAATGATGTGAGAGAGGGCCTGCAATTGTGAGCGAGAGATGGGCTGATATGGTGTGAGAGAGAGAGGGGCTGCAATGGTGTGAGATGTGAGAGAGAGGGGCTGAAATGGTGTAGAGAGAGGGACTGCAATGGTGTGACAGGGAGAGGGGCTGCAATAGTGTGAGAGAGAGGGGGTTGCAATGGTGTGTGAGAGAGAGGGGCTGAAATGGTGTTTATGAGAGAGGGCCTGCAATGGTGTGTGAGAGAGAGAGGCTGCAATGGTGTGTGAGAGAGAGGGGCTGCAATGGTGTGTGAGAGAGAGGGGCTGCACTGGTGTGAGAGAGAGGGGGGCTACAATGGTGTGTGAGAGAGAGAGAGGCTGCAATGGTGTGTGAGAGAGAGAGGGGCTGCAATGGTGTGTGAGAGGGAGGGGCTGAAATGGTGTGTGAGAGAGAGAGGGGATGTAATGGTGTGTATGAGAGAGGGGGTTGCAATGTTGTGTGAGAGAGAGGGGCTGAAATGGTGTTTATGAGAGAGGGCCTGCAATGGTGTGTGAGAGAGAGAGGCTGCAATGGTGTGTGAGAGAGAGGGGCTGCAATGGTGTGTGAGAGAGAGGGGCTGCACTGGTGTGAGAGAGAGGGGGGCTACAATGGTGTGTGAGAGAGAGAGAGGCTGCAATGGTGTGTGAGAGAGAGAGGGGCTGCAATGGTGTGTGAGAGGGAGGGGCTGAAATGGTGTGTGAGAGAGAGAGGGGATGTAATGGTGTGTATGAGAGAGGGGCTGCAATGGTGTGGGAGAGAGAGGGGCTGTAATGGTGTGAGAGAGAGAGGGGCTGCAATGGTGAGTGAGAGAGAGAGAGAGAGGGGCTGCAATGGTGTGGGAGAGAGAGGGGCTGCAATGGTGTGTGTGAGAGAGGGGCTGCACTGGTGTGAGAGAGAGGGGGGCTGCAATGGTGTGTGAGAGAGAGAGGGGTTGTAATGGTGTGTATGAGAGAGGGGCTGCAATGGTGTGGGAGAGAGAGGGGCTGCAATGGTGTGAGAGAGAGAGGGGCTGCAATGGTGAGTGAGAGAGAGAGAGAGAGGGGCTGCAATGGTGTGGGAGAGAGAGGGACTGCAATGGTGTGTGTGAGAGAGGGGCTGCACTGGTGTGAGAGAGAGAGGGGCTGTAATGGTGTGTGAGAGAGAGAGGCTGCAATTGTGTGTGAGAGAGAGAGGGGCTGCAATGGTGTGAGAGAGAGAGGGGCTGCAATGGTGTGTATGAGAGAGGGGCTGCAATGGTGTGTGAGAGAGAGGGACTGCAATGGTGTGTGAGAGAGAGGGGCTGAAATGGTGTGAGAGAGAGAGAGGGGCTGTAATGGTGTGTATGAGAGAGGGGCTGCAATGGTAAGTGAGAGAGAGGGGCTGCAATGGTGTGAGAGAGAGAGGGGCTGCAATGGTGAGTGAGAGAGAGATAGGGGCTGATATGGTGTGAGAGAGAGAGGGGCTGCAATGGTGTGAGATGTGAGAGAGAGAGAGGGGCTGCAATGGTATGTGAGAGAGAGGGACTGAAATGGTGTGAGAGAGGAAGGGCTGCAATGGTGTGAAATGTGAGAGAGGGGGGCTGCAATTGTGTATGAGAGAGAGGGGGCTGCAATGGTGTGATAGGGGAGGGGCTGCAATGGTGTGTGAGAGAGAGGGGCTGCAATGGTGTGTAAGAGAGAGGGGCTGCAATGGTGTGTAAAATAGAGGGGCTGCAATGGTGCGAGAGAGAGGGGGCTGAAATGGTGAGAGAGAGAGGGGCTGCAATGGTGTGAGAGAGAGAGAGGGGCTACAATGGTGTGTGAGAGAGAGAGGGGCTGCAATGGTGTGAGAGAGAGGGGGCTGCAATGGTGTGAGAGAGAGGGGCTGCAATGGTGTGAGAGAGAGAGGGGCTACAATGGTGAGAGAGAGAGAGAGAGAGAGAGAGAGGTTGAAATGGTGTGGGAGAGAGGGGGGCTGCAATGGTGTGAAATGTGAGAGAGAGGGGCTAAAATGGTGTGAAAGAGAGAGGGGTTGCAATGGTGTGAGAGAGAGAGGGGGCTGCAATGATGTGAGAGAGAGGGGCTGCAATGGTGTGAGAGAGAGGGGCTGAAATGGTGTGTGAGAGAGGGGGCTGCAATGGTGTGAGAGAGAGGGGGCTGCAATGGTGTGAGAGAGAGGGGCTGCAATGGTGTGTGAGAGAGAGGGGCTGCAATGGTGTGAGAGAGAGGGGGCTGCAATGGTGTGAGAGAGAGGGGGCTGCAATGGTGTGAGAGAGAGAGAGAGAGAGAGAGAGAGGGGCTGAAATGGTGTGGGAGAGAGGGGGGCTGCAATGGTGTGAGAGAGAGGGGCTGCAATGGTGTGTGAGAGAGAGGGGCTGCAATAGTGTGAGAGAGACATAGAGGGGCTGCAATGGTGTGTGAGAGAGAGGGGCTGCAATGGTGTGTGAGAGAGAGGGGCTGCAATGGTGTGTGAGAGAGAGGGGCTGCAATGGTGTTGATGAGAGAGGGGCTGCAATGGTGTGTGTGAGAGAGAGGGGCTGCAATGGTGTGTGTGAGAGAGAGGGGCTGCAATTGTGTGAGAGAGAGAGGGCCTGCAATGGTGAGCGAGAGAGAGAGAGAGAGAGAGAGAGAGAGGGGGGGGCTGATATGGTGTGAGAGAGAGAGGGGCTGCAATGGTGTGAGATGTGAGAGAGAGGGGCTGCAATGGTATGTGAGAGAGAGGGTCTGAAATGGTGAGCGAGAGAGAGAGAGAGAGAGAGAGAGAGAGAGAGAGAGAGAGGGGCTGATATGGTGTGAGAGAGAGAGGGGCTGCAATGGTGTGAGATGTGAGAGAGAGGGGCTGCAATGGTATGTGAGAGAGAGGGGCTGAAATGGTGTGAGAGAGAGGGACTGCAATGGTGTGACAGGGAGAGGGGCTGCAATAGTGTGAGAGAGAGAGAGGGGCTGCAATGGTATGTGAGAGAGAGGGGCTGCAATGGTGTTTATGAGAGAGAGGGGCTGCAATGGTGTGTGTGAGAGAGAGAGGCTGCAATGGTGTGTGAGAGAGAGAGAGAGAGGCTTCAATGGTGTGTGAGACAGAGGGGCTGCAATGGTGTGAGAGAGAGGGGGCTGCAATGGTGTGTGAGACAGAGGGGCTGCAATGGTGTGAGAGAGAGGGGGCTGCAATGGTGTGTGTGAGAGAGAGGTTGCGATGGTGTGTGAGAGAGAGAGGGGCTGCAATGGTGTGTGAGAGAGAGGGGCTGCAATGGTGTGTATGAGAGAGGGGCTTCAATGGTGTGTGAGAGAGAGGGGCTGCAATGGTGTGCATGAGAGAGGGGCTGCAATGGTGTGGGAGAGAGAGGGGCTGAAATGGTGTGAGAGAGAGAGGGGCTGTAATGGTGTGTATGAGAGAGGGGCTGCAATGGTGTGAGATGTGAGAGAGAGGGGCTGCAATGGTATGTGAGAGAGTGGGGCTGAAATGGTGTGTGAGAGAGGGGGGCTTCAATGGTGTTTCTGAGAGAGTGGCTGCAATGGTGTGTGAGAGAGAGAGAGGCTGCAATGGTGTGTGAGAGAGAGGGGCTGGAATGGTGTGAGAGAGAAAGGAGCTGATATGGCGTGAGAGAGAGAAGGGCTGCAATGGTGTGAGATGTGAGAGAGAGGGCTGCAATGGTATGTGAGAGAGAGGGGCTGAAAAGGTGTGAGAGAGAGGGGGCTGCAATAGTGTGACAGGGAGAGGGGCTGCAATAGTGTGAGAGAGGGGGGTTGTAATGGTGTGTGAGAGAGAGGAGCTGCAATGGTGTTTATGAGAGAGTGGCTGCAATGGTGTGTGAGAGAGAGGGGCTGCAATGGTGTGTGAGAGGGAGGGGCTGCAATGGTGTGAGAGAGAGAGGGGCTGAAATGGTGTGAGAGAGAGGGGGGCTGCAATGGTGTGAGATGTGAGAGAGAGGGGCTGCAATGGTGTGAGAGAGAGGGGGCTGCAATAGTGTGAGAGAGAGTGGGGTTGCAATGGTGTGTGAGAGAGAGGGGCTGCAATGGTGTGTGAGAGAGACGGGCTGCAATGGTGTGAGAGAGAGGGGCTGCAATGGTGTGTGAGAAAGAGGGGCTGCAAAGGTGTGAGAGAGAGAAGGCCTGCAATGGTGTGAGAGAGAGAGACTGAAATGGTGTGTGAGAGAGAGGGGCTGCAATGGTGTGTGGGAGAGAGGGGCTGCAAAGATGTGTGTGAGCGAGAGGGGCTGCAAAGGTGTGTGACATAGAGAGGGGCTGCAATGGTGTGAGAGAGAGAGAGAGAGAAGGGCTGCAATAGTGCGTGAGAGAGAGGGGCTGCAAAGGTGTGTGTGAGAGAGAGGGGCTGCAAAGGTGTGTGTGAGCGAGAGGGGCTGCAAAGGTTGTGCGAGAGAGAGGGGCTGCAATGGTGTGAGAGAGAGAGAGGCTGCAATGGTGTGAGAGAGAGAGGGGCTGCAATGGTGTGGGAGAGAGAGAGCGAGAGAGAGAGAGAGAGAGAGAAGGGCTGCAATGGTGTGTGAGAGAGAGAGAAGCTGCAATGGTGTGAGAGAGAGAGGGGGGCTGCAATGGTGTGTGAGAGAGAGAGTGCAATGCTCTGCAGGCCATTTATTTTTAAAGAGAGAGAGAGAGAGAGATGCACCATGAAATGATAAGAGAGTATACAGATTGCAGCACTTTAATTCTTCCATTCCATGGCCATTCACTTCTATTCTCCTGCAGTCCTGCTGCCCTCACTTGTGAATCTGCATGCAGGCTAGTGGCGGAGCTGGCACTGCTCAGGCCAGATGGAAGGAAGAGAAATCAATCAGCACCATGGCATTCCACTGCTCCTCTCAGGCATATCACTCAGTTCAGTGGGCTGCGCCAGGTCAGAAGAGGAGGCATTGTGGTGGCCACCGCTGCTCTTCATTTTACTGACAGGCAACTGGGAAAGCTCCAAGCCAAAAGTGGCCCCAAGGCACTGAGTGCAGGCGGCCTTTGCTGGGGTCACTGGGCAGGTGGGGCCCCCTGGTAAGTGGGGCCCCCAGGCAACTGCCCAGCGTGCCCATGCAAAAAGACAACCCTGGCAGTGTGTTTAAAAAGCCACATGGACAGTGAGGTAAGTGTGTGTAGAATAAATGGAAAGCTGTTTTATTTTTGCAAAAGAAGTACATTAATGCTATATTGGTACATAGGGGAACTGGAATTTAGAAAAAAAAGTGAACTTAGCCTTTACATAAGTATAAGTTAGCTAAGTGAAAATCCATGAGAATAGTTTGGGGGCTACAATTGCTGACCTCTTTCAAAAAATGTTAGTTAGATGGGAGCAAAAAACAGAAGTGCAAACCCAAAGAGCTCTTAAGTTGTTAAAATAAAAAGATCTGTAGATGTAAACAATATATTAGATGTAGATGTAAACAATATATTTTGGGAGTTCCGTATTTCGCCCTAAACCAGTTGATAATTATCATCCCTGTGAATTCCAGCACTATAATTTTAATATCTTTCCAAGGCCACCAAGTTTCCTTTTTACATAAAACATAAACCCAAATGAGGAAGGCAACTTTGCCCCCCATGTTTTGGCTGCACCTAAAGATATTTTCGAAGTGACTTTAGTGAAACAAACAAGTTTGGACCTTTTAGTGTGGCACACCTGCTTATTTTCTTTCCCCTAATGTAGCTTTGGAAGCCCTTCTGTAGAAAATAACTGTTGTTAGGTAATTCACCCTCTCTATGTGCCATGTTTACCGTTGTCACCCAAAGTGAAAGAAAACCCCAAACGTTTGGATTTCACCAGAGCAGGAATTGAGGGGTAATCTTCCAATGGAGTCATTAGTTATAGTGACGCTGATGACAACAAGGGATTCCCTCACTTTGGAAGAACTTCCTCTCACTTCCTGTTTTTGTGATGGGAAAGGAAATTATGGGACATCCCCCATGAGGAAACAAAAGGGGAAGAAAGGTTTATTGTAGCAAAAAAAAAAGTTTACCCTTATCACTGCCAGAGACATTTTTTTTATATTTTACACACACATACTAAAATGCACATTTTGTACATGAAAACACACTTTAACCACTTCCCACCCGGCCAATGCACATATACGGCCGGGTGGGAGCCGTCTACTCCTGATAGGACGTTCAGGAACGTCCATCAGGAGGAGCGGGATCGCGCGCGCATCGGCGCGATCCCGATGTGCCCGTGTCACCCGGACACGGCGCATCTCAGATCGGCAGGAGGGCTCTGTGATTGGCCCTCCTGATCACATAACGGCCGTGTCCAATCACGGCCGTCATGTGATGTAAACAAACAGCCGGTTGCTAGGCAATCGGCTCCTCCTCTCCTCACACAGAAGTCATCGCTGAGGAGAGGAGAGCAGAACGCTGCAGCCGGCCGATGATCAGTGAGTATGAGCTGTTTTTTACAGCTTTTTACTCACTGATCTTCAGTCTAGTTTAAACACACAACACACCACACAGTGTAAACACAGTCCCCACACATGTCCCCATAACACACATGTCCCCAAAACATACATGTCCCCAAAAAATAAAAACACATGTCCCTAATAATAAAAACATGTCCCCCACATATGTCCCACTAAAATCACTTGTCCCAATGATTATGTGCACACATATGTACGTGATCACCTGCACACATATGTACATGATCATTTGCGTACATATGTTCGTGATCACACAAACCAATTATTATACACTTAAAGGAATTTTTTTTACCAAAAACATGTAGCAGAATACATTTTGGCTTAAATTTATGACAAAATTAGATTTTATTGGATTTCTTTTAAAATAGAAAAAAGAAAATATTGTTTTTTTTTCCAAATTTCCGCTTTTTTTGCGCATATATCGCAAAAAATAAAAAACGGAGTCATGAATAAATACCACCAAAATAAATCTCTATTTGTGCGAACAAAATGATAAAAATTTAATTTGGGTACAGTGTAGCATGACCGCGCAATTGTCACTGAAAGCGCTAGAGCGATGAAAGCTGAAAATTGGGCTGGGAAGGAAGGGGGCGAAAGTGCCCTGTATTGTAGTGGTTAAACCCCAAAACATTATATATTTTATAAAAGCAATAAAAAAATGGCAAGTTTGCAAGATTTTCTGCCATACAATATTTGTGGCGTTAATCAAATCTTTATTTTCAGCAAAAAATACATTTAAATTAATCCTAGTGCACAAACACAATATAATCCCAAACCTTTTTGGTAAATTATAAAGGATGAGGTCATGTCCTGTAAATATATACCAAATATGTCCAGCCTGAAAATTGAGTGTACCCATAAAACATAAACAAATAAAAAATGACTGTGCCCAAAATTGTCTGAATGCTTTTGCAGCTCATCAGTTTAAAGTTAAAAATGAATGATGGTTCTAGAATTATTCCTCTCAATCTGGTGTGCATGGCAATACTTAATATGTGTGGTGCAATCATTGTTTTTATATGATTGTGCACCTAATAAGTGCATTTGCATTGATATCTGCATGTACACGAGTATGGAAGGCTTTTAAAAATGTTTTAGGCTGCGTTTTTAATTAATTATGTTAAATTTAACATTTTAATTATTTTTACTAAAAAAAATTTTTTTAACTTTATCATTATTTTTTTTAGTTCAACTTATCACTATTGCAAGGGGGTTACCAAGACCCTAATGTCACAACTGCTCCCTGCTGAATCCATTCAAGCACAGACGGTGCTTTATCAGCTTCTACCCTGATGAGAGCAGCTTGGGTTTAGCATCTTTGAACCCAGGAGTTCTCAGAGTTGAAGGCTTTGGCTTTCATAGTTCACAGGAGAGATCAGTGAATGGATATTAGCTGAGCTCCTTTCATATGCCTTGTATGAATAGGAGGTCCAGGACACCCAGAAGGGAGAGGTAAACCCATGACACATGATGGAGAAGGTGGTAAGGCAGAGAGGAGGTGGTCTGAATCACTTCTACTACTTGGGTGGTGACTGGAAGTAAAAAGGTACGCAAACGTCTGGCTGCAATTGATTCAGAGAATGTGTTTGCATGCCTACCTCCATAATAGTTAAGGTGGCAGCAACAAAAGGGTAAGGGCTAGCTAACAGTAGACTTAGAAGTAATGGTGTGGAGTGGTAGCAGGTAGTGGATTGATCTGTGCTAGACAACATTTGTAAATGTAGACTATGACTGTGCAGGCAATTGAGTTGGGCGAATGCTTCTACCCGAGCATCAGTTTGGGTCGAACATTAGTTGTTTACCTCTTCGAATTTCCTGCAATGCACTGCACGCTGCACAGTGCATTTTGCTCCCTGGTTGGGCAAAGCTTTGTCCAATCAGGGTGCAGTATAAACTGGTTGTTAAGGAATGGGGAAAGGAAGCCGGCCACAGTGTCCTTAACAACTGATGAGCCTTCAGCTGCATGTGTTTCTTCACTGACAGCTGATTAAAAAAAAAAAAGCCAGTAAAAGTAAAACAAAACAAAAACAAATGTGGGGTTCCCGCCATCCCTACCCTCTGCCCTCCGGTCTATGATGTCAGAAGGGGCGGTGCCACCAGGTGATGTAGCCAGGTGGCCCCACCCCTTCCCTATATAAGAAATGTCAAACAGCTTAGCCTACAGTATGCAACCTGCCTTCATGTCGCGAGAGTGTTTTTTTTCTTTTTCGGGTTTGCCGGGCAGCGTAATTGACGATAGGTTTACATCAGGGGACACAGTTGTTTCGTTTTTTATTAAAGGTATTGTCAAAAACTGTCTGTGTGTTTTTATTACTTATTGACACTTTTTTGGTGAATGGGTAGGGGTACTATGTACCCGATACTAATTCACTGGGGGGGGGGGATCTGGGATCCCCTTGTTAAAGGGGGATTCCAGATTTCAATAAGCCCCCTGCCTGCAGACCCCCACAACCACCAGCCACAGTTGTGGGGTTAAGGGCCTTGTCCCCATAAACATAAGGACAAGGTGCTTTTAGGCAGGGGGGGTGATGACCCTGAATTATGCTTGAACATAGATGATGTTGTCCATCTGTATAAAAGATGAAAGCATCAACAAGGGGAGTAATATGATCTCTGTAAGAGGTAATAAATAACTGTAAGTGTTACGCTTACATATTGCTATAAGTGTACATTAACATTAAAAATTATATTTGACACTAGTACGATTACATTAAGGCAGATCTGTAGTTACAACATACGCTTTCATATTAACCACTTGCTTACTGGGCACTTAAACCCCCCTCCTGCCCAGACCAATTTTCAGCTTTCAGCGCTGATGCACTTTGAATGACAATTGCGCGGCCATACAACACTGAAAATTTATATCATTTTTTTCCCACAAATAGAGCTTTCTTTTGGTGGTATTTAATTACAGCTGGGAGTTTTATTTTTTGCTAAACAAACAAAAAAAGATGCAAAAAAAAAAGATAAGGCAGTACTGATGGGCACAGATAAGGCAGCACTGATGGGCAAAGATGGGCACTGATGGGTGGCACAGATGGGTAGCACGGATGGGTGGCACTGATAGGTACCACTGATAGATGGGACTGATGGGCACTGAGAGGTGGCACTGATAGGTGGCTCTGATAAGTGGCACTGCTGGGCACTGATGGGCGGCACTGATGGGCACTGGTAGATGACACTGATGGGCACGGATATGTGGCACTGGGGTGCATCACTGTTGTTGAGGCAGATTTTGGGCACTGATAGGTGGCACTGTGGGCACTGATAGGTGGCACTGTGGGCACTGATGGGTGGCACTATGGGCACTGATGGGTGGCACTGTGGGCACTGATGGGTGGAACTATGATCACTGATGGGTGGCACTGATGGGGGGCACTTTTTTATTAGTAAGGTGGCACTGGCAGGGGGCAGGTGGGCACTGATAAGCTGGCCGTGATCGGGACTAATTATCGGCTCTGTTTTGTCACATGATCAGCTGTCATTGGCTGACAGCTGATCACGTGGTAAGGGGTCGGGATCGACCCCTTGCTCCGATCCGTGATCAGGGGAGTCTCATAGACTCGCTGATCACAGAGCACGCAGGCCGCTCGTGCACGGGACGACGTCAATAGACGTAGTTCCGGCAAAGCAGGTCCAAGCTGTAGCCGTCATTTCGGCTATAGCGCGGATCTCTAGTGGTTAAACATCAGCATTGTAATAAGAATACGAACAATAGGTATTTTTTGATAATCCATTATAAGCTTACTTGAAAAATTCAATTTCATGTTGTGAGTGCTGCCTGTCTACTGGCCATCTCTTTTCAAAACTTCTTGGATTCCCTGCATGCTTTGTGGCTTCTCCTGTGCTAATTTCTGGGATAACTTTCAATTTCTGAGGACTATATATCTGTGAAATGTTTGACACAAGCAGTGAATATTTACAGGACATAGTAGTAGTTCAGTTGAAGAGTTGGCTAGAAATATTTGAAATACAATGAATATATGAATTTAAACATTGACTATTGATAAACGTTAAGTGTTGTAGGTGTGTGTTCACACTTAGATTGGTGTTATGGGATTGATTGTAATGGCAATGTTAAAGCCCCAATTCAACCTACCACCTTTTTTTGGAAAATATAAATACCCAGAAAGTCAAAATAAAAATAAAAGCAGCTCTTATACTATCTCTGGTTTTATTTCTCACAGACTCTAGCACTCGCTTTCACTCAGGTTGAGAGATGCCTTCATCCTTCATCCCACTTTCTGCTAAATCAGGGTATCAAGGAACCACCCTTGAGGCACATTATTAAGCCTTCCTGAACTCACAGAAGAAGGCTGCAGAAAGTGACACCATGTGATAGGGTAGTTTAGGTGTTAGGGGTTTTAGGTTGCATGAAAAAAAATCTGTGTTAGTCAGCAGAAAAACTATTAAGGGTCCATGTCCTGAAAAGGTTAAGTGTTATTACTCAAAAGTGATATTTGGTAATTTTAGCATCTTGCTTCTTTTACATATTGGGCACACCAAAAAAAGAGATTTCCATGCCATTAGTTTTTACTTTATTCCTAGTGACCCATGTTTGTAAGATACATTACCTCATCTTTTATTTTCCATGATAATCAAAACATTCAACATGGAAACTGGAAATCCCTCATAATGGTCACAGAAGGTGCTCTGACCAAAAGAATCAATCACAGATATCTCACTAATAAATTTTGAAATGCAATAAATTCCCAGAAGGTTAAAATCTCCAGCATCTACAAAAAAGTGAAAGGCTAATTTTGGATTGACTGACACTTTACGCTTAGTAGAAGGAAAATAATAAATGTTCAGATAACGATAAAAGCATATATATTTCTGGAATATAGTAAATGTAATCTACATTTTCGGCCAAACTTGTGAAATATATGTATCAACGGTGTGAATGTTTGTACATATGTATCAATGTATGACTGAATGGCATTCCATAATATTTATTGCCAATGTTTAATGCCAATATATAATGGATGTTGCAGGTGGAAAAGAACCAGAGCAGGAAAAGAGGCTCTATTAACCGGTTCCCAACTGGCTCACGCAGATTTACTGCAGCAGAATGGCTCCCCTGAGTGAAATCCTGTACGGGTATGTCCATTCCTTTAGCACCCACCAGTGGGTGCATCCCGCCGGAGGCACGCATTCCCGCTGCACGGCGGGGGACCCAATCTGCATGGCCGGTGGGCATGATCGCTGCCGGCCACGTGCGATCGCATGCAATGAGCACCAGCAATGTGATTTGTGTGTGTGAACACACAAATCCCTGTGCTTTCAAGGAAGAGGAGCCATATTGTTTGTTCCTACTAAGTAGGAAAAACAATATGTCTCCTCTCCTAGTCAATCCTATCCCTCACAGTTAGAACAAACTGAGGGAACACACAATTGACCCCTTGATCGCCCCCTAGTGTTAACCCTTTCCCTGCCTGTGACATTTACACAGTAATCAGTGCATTTTTATAGCACTGATCACAGTATAAATGGCAATGGTCCCAAAAAAGTGTCAAAAGTCTCCAATCTGTCTGTTGCAATGTCGCAGTACTGCTAAAAATCGCAGATCACCGCCATTACTAGTAAAAAAAAAAATCAAATTGCCACAAATCTTTACCAAAGTTTGTAGAGACTATAACTTTTGCATAAAACCAATCAATATATATATGCTTATTGTGATTTTTAAATTTGTATTTTAAAAAAAAATGTGGGGGATATTTATTATAGCAAAAAGTAAAAAATATTGGTTTTTTTTTCCAAAATTGTCACTCTTTTTTTGTTTATATCACAAAAAATAAAAACCGCAGGGGTGATCAAATACCACCAAAAGAAAGCTCTATTTATGGGGAAAAAAGGATTGGATTTGGGTACAGCATCGAACAACCATGCAATTGTCAGTTAAAACAATGAACTGCCAAATTGTAAAAAGTGCTCTGGTCCGGAAGGGGGTAAAATGTTCTAGGGCTGAAGTGGTTAAAGGATACATAGAAACAAATTCGCCCATGGGACTTTAAATGAGTTGGTCATATAGGTCATCTCAGATAAGTATAAAAATATTTTTATTCAAATTCCAAGAAAAACATGGTTGAATGCACATAAACATAGTAGCGTCATCAGGCATGATTTAACCATTGACATGTTATTTACAGTAGTAAAATAGATCATATACATATACAACTTAATACTCGACGCGTTTCGCGAGCTCGGCTCGCTTCCTCAGGAGTTGGTGTATATGCAGGGTATCTAAAAAAATATAGTAGGTAGCAGTAAGATATAACATTCAATGGTAATTTTGGTTAAAAGGAAAGCATGTGGCCTCATGAGAGGCACTACATACTTTCAATATGGACAATGAGTCCAAGGCACCGATCCATATAGGCAGCGGCAGAAAGTATTCCAACCTGGAGCTGAAGAGGCGTAACCAATAGCAACCAAACCGGGGTCCAGCAGGGGGCAGACTAGGCGAGAGAGAAGTGGTTAAAGGAGAGCTGGTCTCAGCTGAAAAAACACAATATATAATCAATAATCAATTAGCCGTAGGGCCATTTAAAAAGTCATTTAGATGTATAGTAAAAGAGTCTGTGATAGGCAAACATATGGCTTTTTAGAGTTTTACTGAGCTATATAATTATTAGTAGTATATTGTAAACAGTATGTATCATAGTATTAACATTATGGTTAAATAGCAAAGTCAAATAGATTGAATATATACTAAAAAGGGTGATACTGCTATTACAATGTTTAAAATGAAAGTGTATGCTATGACTATAGATATGCTTTAACTTGATCCTACTAGTGTCAAATATAATTTTTAAAGTGGTTGTAAAGCCTTACATATATACAGTCAGGCTTGATTCACACCTATGCATTTGAAGTGCTTTTTGCATTTTGCAGATTTGCACTACAACCAATTTAACATGGTTTCCTATGGAACATTCTGTAGAGCAAATCTGCAAAATGGAAAATCAAGCCTCAAGGATTTTTGTCTACTTAGCCAAAGGAGCATTTAGCCTCCCCTACCCCCCTCCATCGTCCCCAACACAGACTATGTTCCATCAGGCAGAGTTACTTGCCTAGAGATTAAAAACTGATTTTTATTATTAAAAGACACAGCGTTTTTGAAAAAAAATAACATCATTGTTGCCACGACGAAATAATGATACAGAGACTGTTTGTTTTGAACATATGTTTTTATTGATGGTTTTTAGTAATTAAGTAAAATTATTAACATTGTAACAGTGTTTTGTACAAATTTATTTTTTTGAGTTTTGTTTATTTGAACCTCTAAAATCCTACATTTCTTTGTTCCTACTGTGATTTACAAATATTGGATACTCATGAATCTTCCCTTACCTTTAGTGGACATTCTGCTTTAAAATTTCTACAGTCCTGGAGGACCCACGTTGTACTGTCCAGTCTATATCTGCCGGTCAAACAATTTTATGGTCTATCATGATCCTATTGTGGAGAATTTAGACAATGTTAAAAGAATGTGTTTGAATTTTACTGAGAGACTGTAAGAAAAGTATTTTTCAAACTGCAGCCTGGAATGGTAATGTAAGATGTTTTTAATTATAATTCGGTATCTGTACCTTGGGCAACATAAGTGGGTATTAGGTCACAGCAAACATTTTCCTAAAAATTGTTTGTATAGATAGTGCCTGTAGACAATTATGCACGTGTTGATATTTCCTTCAAAACCTACAGCTAAATGTTGTTAAGGGAATCAAATGACTCTTTTCCTGAGTATATTTGTTCTAATAATCAATGTAATCTGCTTTTTTTAAAGGTACAACAAAAGGCTCTTGCATGACAATCTAAACTAATCCCAAACACAGTTACTATGTGATGCACAAGCCTCATAAACTAAACAAAGAACTTCCTTTACCTTCCCTGCCTAAACCTAATCCTCCTTCATTTGTTTCTCTACTGCTACCCCTCCAGTACACTGCAGCTTACAGTAGGAGGGGCATCTACATGGGCAGTGCTGTCAATCCAGAAAACAGTGGACAGAGCTAGATGTGTCCAGATGATTATTGGAAAACTACACGTGAATAGAAATATAACTGTGCAACCCTTAAAAAACAATAAAAAAGCAGCTACACCAGAATGTGACAAATATTCAAATAAAGTGCTAAAGAAAATGTAGCGCTAAGAATTTTTTCTTTTTTTTAAAAAACATATGATATTAAATGTTGAAACATTAAATTCCCAATGAGTTAAATACGTGTGAGAATAGGATAAGACCATATAGAAAATAGTCCTATCGCCACAATCCTAAGGAAAATTCATAATATAATTGGCAATCCAACTGTGAAATAATGATCTCCTGATGAAAAATGAATCCAGAGAAGGTGAATCCTTACAATAAGAAGAGGTTTGTACACTCTTACTGAAATGGATGGATCTGAATGTCGTATGACACCGAATTGAATGAGCATGTATCCCAATGGATGTATTCTCCCAAGTGGAACCAGGAACCAGGAACTCAGTGGCGTCTCCTCTCTACTGGAAAGGTCTCGATGGTATCCAAGGAATGTGGGGAATCTTACTCCGCCAATGACAAAGCACCACTCTCATCCAGTCATAACATCTGGTAAAAGAGAGAATACTCCAATGGTGCAGGTCAAAAAAATTATTAGTTTATTAAACTGACAAGTATAAAGCATTTATAAAAATTGCTAAATTTTACAATTTTTATACATTTTTTTTTTTTAATAAACCGACAAGTAGTGGCGGAGTAAGATTCCCCACCTTCGTTTGATACCATGGAGACCTTTCCAGTAGAGAGGAGATGCCACTGAGTTCCTGGTTCCACTTGGGAGAATACATCCATTGGGATATTCATGCTCATTCGATTCAGTGTTGTACAACATTTGGATCCATCCATTTCGGTAAGAGTGTACAAACCTCTTCTTATTGTAAGGATTCACCTGATCTGGATTAATTTCTCATCAGGAGATCCTTATTTCACAGTTGGACTGCCAGTTATTTTATGTATTTTCCTTAGGATTCACATAGTGTCTTCACAGCACGAGGAACGGGATACAAACCATCCGATCACCCCCCCCCCCCCCCCAGCGGATCACACAACGACCAGGCACAATCCTGAAATGGAGGAAGCAGCTAAACATGCCTCAGAAGCTGACAGACTTCTTCTCACTAGCCAGAGCTGGCTGCAGACAAGATGGCACTGGCAACATACACACACAGGCATGCAGCTTAGCTCTCTCCTCACACTAGCGGTGGTGGACCACAATGCCCAAGCTTCCCCTCACTTGCAAACTGTGAGTACTCCCCACCCCACTCACCTACTTCTGTCTCTCCAGTAAAATCCAAGCCAAGGAGATAGGATGACATCCCAGGCAAAGCCCCAGTATACACTTCACCTTACCTTCTCCTAACATCCAGCACCCCTCAGCCATAGATAACTTCCCTGCCTCAGGCCAGCCCATTTCTGAGCAGATGATGAAGAACATGCTGATTTCCCTTAAACAGACATTGTACTCAGACCTCTCAGTTGCAGTGTCCTCGCTGGCTAACGTAGTACAACACCAGGACCAGCATCTTCACCATGTTGAAAACAAAATGTCTGATCTCGTCACTGCCCATAATGATATAGTAGATGTATGCAGAGAGCATGAAGATGAGATGCAGGCAATCAACCTTAAACTAGCCGATCTCAAGGACCGTTCTAGCACGAACAATATTAAATTCTACAACATACCCGAATCGGTACAACAACCTGAGTCGGTGAAATTCCTACAATCTCTAATGCGAGCGCCAGTACCTGACTTGACTGACAGGGACCTGGAAATCAAAAGAGCCCATAGGCTACCAAAACCACCTCACCTCCTAGCAGAGAAATCAAGAGATGTATTGGTACGCATACACTTCTACAACGCAAAAGAAAAATGGATGTTTGCCACCAAGCGAGCCCCAAACCTCCCTGACCCTTTCACTGAAATTGCACTATATACAGATCTCTCCAAGGCAACAATGGAGAATCGTTGGCAACTAATCACAATCATGAAAGCACTCCAAAACCAACATATACCATACAAATGGGGGTTTCCCACCAAGCTGATGATCAAATTTCAAGGTAAAACCCATGTTGTGCGTACACTCCAGCATGGCCTCCAGCTGAGGCTCTGACGTATCATCTCTGAGGAAAGTCCAAGACCACCTCCCTTCAGGCAAGTGCTTTCCCACACCTAACATGATTGACTTACCACAAAGAGAAATCACCAACTGCCTTAAAATGCAGATAAAACTGACTTCCCTAAACATAAAATGCCTAAACAGCCTACAAGAATGGGCTAATCTACAAAGGGAAATGCTCAAACAAAATGCGGACATTGTATTCGTACAGAGACGCACTTTGCAGAATCAAAAACCCTGATGATCAGACTCAAGGGGTATGGCACCGTCTATCTCGCCTCGGGCCCAAGGAATAAGACTGGAGTGTTGACAGTTGTCCGAGAAACCCTTTAGTTCCAACACCACTACACCTATGCCAATCCGAAGGGCTGCTACCACTCATTTGCACCATTGCTCAAACCACCTACACCCTGGTCAATATATACGGTCCAAACTCCAGACAACTCTGCAAGAAGGTTAGGTGGCGACTTTAATATAATTGGGGATCCCTTCATGGACACAACACCGGTTGTCTCTGAACCTCCTGCTCCACAACCTAGATCTCTTCGATGTCTGCAGAGCACAACATGGCTCAGAACATGATTATATGTACTTTTTCCACTCACAGCTATCTTATTCACTCATTTATTCCTTCCTGGTGGATAAATGCACCCTTCAAAACATCATGAAATCTGACATTGGTCTCATTTCATGGTCAGATCAGGCCCCTATTTCAATAACCCTAGGCGACCTACTACCTGGACCACCGAGACTATGGAAGCTAGACCTCTCCTCGCAGTGTCCTCGTGCCCCCCCTTTCCCAAAGCACCCCCCCATGTTGAGGGCACGCGGCCTGGTATGGCTCAGAAGGGGGGGCGCTCGCTCGTCCCCACCCCCTTTCCTGGCCGGCCGGGTAGCGTGCTCGGATAAGGGTCTGATATGGACTTGGGGGAACCCTCACACCATTTTTTCGGCTTAGGGATTCCCCTTTAAGTCCATACCGGGTGATGGGCCAGCGACGCCTCCTTCGCTGGTCCCGGCTACCTGGAGCTGCGCTCATAATGAGCGGACTTTTCTCCGGGCGGGAAAAGTCCATTCATTTCAAAAGTACTGCGGACTAGCACACACACGGCCATTTTGTCTGCCAAAATGCGAGTCCGGCGGACAGATTGATGTGCAAAAACTACAATCTTTGTCCGCTGGACTTTTGAGTAAAAAAAGTCCGCCGGAGCCCACAGATGGGCGGATTTTCCACCGGATTGTTTGATCGTGTGTACGCGGCTTTAGTCCATGAACTAACGGACCTCTTCAATGCTGCTGGCTCCTTGCCTACAGATATGTTGCGCTCTATCATATCCACTATCCCTAAGCCTGGGAAAGATACCTCTATTGCCTCTAACTAAAGGCCAATATCTCTCTTGAACACTGACATCAAGCTACTTGTTAAAGTTGCCAACAGACGGATGGCGTTTCTCCCTGAGCTGATACACCCAGACCAGGTTGGGTTTGTCCCGGGTAGGCAGGCCCCTGACACAACCAGAAGGGTGTTCAACCTCATTCACCATGCGGAACATACTCAAACGCCTTCTCTGCTACTATCAGTTGATGCAGAGAAGGTCTTTGGTAGAGTCCACTGGACATTCCTTCAGGCAGTGCTGACTAAATTTGGTATTACAGGGTGGTTCCAAGATGTAATCCTATCCTTATACTCCAACCCATCAGCTAAAGTACTCACCGGAGGGACTTTATCCACCCCTTTCGAGATCTCTAATGGTACACAACAGGGGTGTCCCCTCTCCCCACTTATCTTTGCCCTACTGATGGAATCTTTGGCCTCTAAAATTAGATCCGATCCACAAATATCAGGCATCAAAATGAACCTATTTGCGGACTAGCTCAGTTCAGTTCAGATTGCCCCCAACGCAAAATGACTGATTGACTTAAACGACCAAACTGTCTCTCGAAACATACCCTTCCTACTGAAATCACTATGCAACATAGGCATTTCTACACTGGGTTTTATTGCAACCTTCAAAATGATTATACTGCCTAAGCTTCTCTACTTATTTTGAACACTCACTCTGCCTATTCTTTGCTCCCTCCTGACCTCAATCCAGAGTCAACTAACTACATTTATTTGGGACTCTAAACCACCTAGATGTGCTGGCTACATACTCACTAGCCCCCATAGGAAAGGCAGAGTGGGATTATCCCATATCGGCAATTATTACTACGCCTCAATATTAGACCAACTTTACCTGCTACCCTAACAAACTAACTCTTACTAACGACAGCTGGATACTCCCCAACCATTCGGAAAATGAACCCTATGATCTCTGCCTCACCGCTGGTCTGGAGAAATGTGTGTACCTCCACAACTCACCTAGTAGATCACTACCAATAACACTAAGAGCCATATCTTCCTGCATCCCCGATTTGAACTTCTCCCAGTGGCACTCTGCCTAACCATTGGCGACATGATAAACCACGGTTTGCTGCATACATTTGAAGCTCTCCAAGATAAATTCAAACTCCCAAGCTCAGAAGCTTTCACGTACACGCAAATCTCTCACTTCCTGAGCACATCTAAACTACCTTCCATAGTAAATATCCCGCACCAATATACCAGTAATACTTTTCTACCCCTACTTTCTACCCCATGCCTTAGCAGAGGCCCCCCATGCCCTAGCAGAGGTATTTCCCTGATGTACTCTGATGTACCCTTGTCTTAGCGACACCTGACCCAAAGTAAATTACCGGGTAATTTTGCATTACCGGTATTTACCAAAGTAAATTCCTCAAACAAATGGGCTTAAGATTTGAACATCCCTTTCACCCAAGACCAGTGGCTATGAGCATTTACAGAAACATTTAAAGCATCTCACTGTACCAGCCACTGGGAATCCTAACAGAAAACCATCCACAGATGGAGAAACTGCATAACACATATCCTTTGCTTTTGCAAATCCTTATGTTTTCCTTCTGGAATCAAATATTTGCTTTAGTCTCCTCCATTACTGGGCAACCTGGTCCCCGATTCCTGCACTTGCCCTGCTACATATTGGATAGAAAAATGTACACCTCTAGATATGTTGTCACCCACTTCCTTTATTCTGCCAAATTAAACATGCATTGACAGCCAGACTTTGGCCCTACCCCTGGAAAGAAGAAGGTGCCAGGGATTGTGTGGGCCACTGGAGGTGATAAGTGAGACCCATGACAGGCAGGGAAAGATGTTAGGAGACCAGAGAAAGACAAAACAACCCACAAGGATGAATCATGCAGGAGGTGGTATGCTAGGATTCCCAGAGACTCTATGTTGGTCTGATGCCACTGCTGCTAACCTCTCAGGTTTTCTTACTACTTATATAAACTATTGCATTATTTAGTCTCATGCATATGAGGTCATGTACAGTGCAAATATGGTGTATTCCTAGGTCAAGCGCAGGTGTCACGTACAGTCGACCACAGATATGAATGACTGTGAGCAGCTGTATACAGATACATGGCAGTATTTGCCCATATGCGCATCGTAAATGGCCTAAATACGCTTATGTGTATAAGGCTTTTGGGTAAAAGGCCCCTCTTGGTATACAAGGTTCCCAGCTGCAAGTTTGAAAATGACTTGATAAGATCTTGCTAGACTTGCCAAGATTCACAAGTGTGTTGCACAATTGCAGCAAGTCCGCATTGCAATGACTCCAGATAAACTTTCTTTGCAAACATTCTGCAAGTCTACTGCAAGTGCTGGTTCAGTTATGTTGTGCAATAGCTATTTCACCACAGGGGTCACTGTGGTTGAATTTTCATCATTGCTCCCTGCTTGTGTGTAAGGTTTTTCTTTAATTGGTGCTCGGGTGTGGTGTGCAGAGAGGTGAGTGGTATCCATGAGATCTGATATGGAGTTCAGAGAGGTAGAAATCACGAGTGACTAACACTAATATCCTATTGATGGAGCACAATTTGGAATGTTTTATTTTTCTTTGTTTAGATGCTAGCAGCTCACCTTAAATAAAGACCACAACAGATCTAGTGGCGCTTTTAGGAGAGGAGGAGAGTGGAGTGTAATGGAATGGGATTTTCCATAAAGGATACATATCTTTAAACCTGGTCAGACCAGCTGTGGATTTCGATGCAGGCGAGGAGAGTGGAACATGAACTGCCATTAAGGATTTGTATACCAAAGCGCCACTAGACCTGTTGTTGTCTTTGTTTAAGATGAGCTGCTAGGGCACAGTCCAGCTGGATGCCTGGATGGTGGGAACAATTGTGTTCACAACTTTCAAGAACTGTTTTTTGAGTATCACATCTCTCATCACATTTTGATGCATATGCACTTTATTATTTGGGACTGATTTTATTGTTTTTTTATGTAAAATCAGATAAATACCTGCTTTTGATTTGAGCACTTTTATCACTGTTTCACATATTATCACATATTATTGTTTTTTTTTTTTTAATTAGGGATAGTCATTTATGCATATTTATCTTTTTGCTGTTTAGCTTCCTAAATTAGTGCACTTTATCACTGTTTCACATAGTATTGCATATTACTGCAATTTTTGTGTTGTGTTTTTTTTTTAAATTAATTAGAGATAGGCATTTTTGTCTATTTTTGCTACTTAGCTTCTTGAATTAGTGCACTTCATCACTGTTTCACATAGTATCCCGTATTGCTGCAATTTTTTTATTTTATTTTTTTATTGTAGATTTGTATTGTTTCTGAGAATGTTCTTTTTCGTATTATAAATATTCTCTTTTATGTTTTGTTAAATGCACACCCTAAAAAAAAAAAAAAAGATATAATCCAGTGTTATGTACTGATATTATTCAAATATTTTAATAAATGTTTTTATAAAGATCAGTTTTGTTGTAATGCACTATTTAGTGAACTGAGGTACATTTTTTAGGGAAATGGTAAAATAAAGGCCAAAAAAGCTGAACTAAAAAAGCTGAACTAAAAATATTTCAATGAGAGCTGTTGTGCACAACCCATACATCAAACACACAAATGCGTGTGTGTGTGTGTGGTATATATTACATCCACATACAGACACACACTCTTATGGTAGAGCCGGTATAGTGAAAGAGAAGTATGGTAGCACTTAATGAATGGCAGAACTGGTCAGAGGGGGATATTTCCCATCTCCCTGCCTGCACACAGAGTGATAATGCTAATGCACTTTGGGTGATTAGGGTGTGCCCAGGTACACCTGGCACACCCCCTGCACATGCCTATGATCACCAGTTAATTTTCAAGAAAATAGAAGCAAGCAGCGCAAATCTATAGTCCCACAATCTGGTGATAGTGAACCCACTGCTATTAACCTAATCCCTTACTGTACACATGTGAAATGCATTCAATCCAACAATCATGTATAATGATAAACTCTGTATCATTGCATAAAATAATTCATCTATCATACTAAAATTATTTGTTTTTATGAAAATATTTAAAGTTAATTTTGCAATGCCAGGAAAAATCCAAGAAAGTGATAATAATAATCTTGGATTTTTCCTGGGATTTCAAAATGGTTGCAAATATTTTGAACACATACATTTTTGATGCATGCACTTTACTAATGAATAATATTTTCTTGCACTAAGCACTTTTTGTTTACTGTGTCAGCACAACATTTTTTCTTTTGCGCTTTTTTTTAACAACATTTGCACTTTATTGTTTGTTTCATAGAATAAAATAATGTTTGTAAGATAGATGAATTATTTAATTCAATGACACAGGGTTTATCATTATATATGATTGTTGGATTGAATGTATTTAACATTTGTACAGTAAGGGATTAGGTTAATAGCAGTGGGTTCACTATCACCAGATTGTGGGCTTATAGATTTGCGATGCTTGTTTCTTTTTTCTTGCCAAAAATGGAGACTTGCTGGGCTCGTGCTATAGACTTGCAGGACTCATGCTATAAACTTGCAGGGTTCTTGCTATAGACTTTCCATGCAAATTTGCTACAAATCGGAAAAGTGACAACTAGAACGTGTGCTTCAAGTGCTCTGCAAGTGTACAACTTGCCAGGGAAGATGTGCAGCAAGTTCACAAGAGTTACAATTCAATACTGCCACAAATGTGTGGCAAGTTATCCTTGCTATCTGGGTTGGATCCCCCCCCTCCCCCCCAAGAAAAAAAATGATCTATGGTTCTGTCTTTTTTTTTTTTTTCTTGGAACTAAACATTTCATTGTTTATTTATTTATTTTTTAAGTTTCAAAAATCGTTTATTAAAACTTTCAAGAATAACATCCATCCGACAATGACAACAGAATGCAGAGGGTGAAATTGGTACAAAGCATAAGTCAACAGACTCTGAACGTTGAGGCAGGTATGACAAAATTCGGGTGGATGAGGAAACTACATACCCTCTAAGAAGTAAAACCAAAAAAGAAAACAGTATGTAAAGGGTTCTGGGTAATAGAGTAGACTTCCTTGTGAGTATCTGTCTATTGGAGTGCTCAGCCAGCTCTACTGACAGGTCTTGGATGGAGAGATTGTACACATAAGCGGGCGGGACCCTGTTTCCAAGTCCCCCAGGATCAAACCCCGGTCAGGGCCCCTCACTCCATAGGGATCTTGCTGTGAGGGGGCTAGCCGAGGAGACCCAGAGGGACCAGCGAAATTAGCCCAGGAGGGCCCTCAGTCCTGAAACCCAAACCTGAGAAAAACTAGTACCTCTATGAGGAAATGCAATAAGCATAGGGAGGTTGCCATGAAATGGGCCGAATCAGAGGCCGTAATAGAATACAAAAAAAAATAAAAAATACATCGTATACATACAAACAGGGAAGAGAAACAAAAATCAAAAACCTAAACGGTTGTAAAGACCCACTGTCATCCAGTATACTCCAGTACATATGGTGGGTCAAGACGGCCTCGCGACAAGGTAAGTAGTAATAGAGGAAGTCAGAGAGGGAGATTGGGGTAGAAGGAAGAAGAGAGGGGGAAAAAGGGGGGTTAAGGAGGAAGGGGAGGGCAGGAACCTTCGCGTACGAACCTGTTTATTAGGGGGAATCGGGGGGTAGGGATCTTGAGGAATATCAGGGCAAAAGGGATATTCCAACATAAGCAGCCCAAGGTTTCCATATAAGTCTAAATTTCTCAGCCGAGTCCAGGATCCTGCTGGCCACCTTTTCTTGTGCCATTATCCAGGACATTTTTTGTTTGGCCTGGGAGAAGGAAACTGAAGGGGATTTCCATGAGTGTGCCAGTGTGATCTTGGCTCCCAGAAGGATAAAGTGGATTAGAGAGTACGTCTGTTTAGAAACCCTGGGGATGCCAGCGTTGAGAAGGGCTGTGTTGGAATCCTGTTTGATTGCGTGGCCCGTGCACTTGCGAATGAGATTGAAAATCTTGTTCCAGTAGCCCCTGATTTTGGGGCATTCCCAAAACGTGTGCAGGAGAAAGCCCTGAAGGCCGCACACCCCCTGAAGCAGAGCGGGGAAGACTGGGGAAAAAACTTGGTGAGCCGGGTGGGGACCAGGTACCATCGAGATATGACCTTGAGGTCTGCTTCCACAAGGGCGTAATTAAGAATGCCCCTGTAGGAGCGAGTGAAATTGAGGTGCCAGGTGTCCAGATCCCATTTGAACTGAAGGTCTCGCTCCCACATCACCATGTAGTTCGCTTTTCCCTGGGGATCAGCTAGCGCAAAGTAAATAAGGGAAATTCCCCCCCGACTCCCATGGCTGAGGAGCACCAAAGTTCATATGGAGTTACCAACAGAGATTTGTCATGGCTCATCCAAATCCCCTGCAGATAGTGTGAAAGTTGATGGTATCGAAAAGATTCTGAGGGTGGCATGTCTAATTTGGAGATGCAGTGTTTAAGAGATAAGGGGCCACTGCAGTTGAAAAAATGTCCTATTCTATAGAGGCCCTTGTCATGCCACCACTGGAAAGCCTTGATATTGAGACCAGGGGGAAAGTGGGGGTTATGGAACATGTGTTTGAGGGGGTGCCAGGGCGAAATCAGGGACTGTTTTTTGTGAAGGGTGTCACACAAGGCTAGAGTGTGTGACAAGGTTGGAGAAAGGATCGGGGGCCTTTCTTTTTGTGGTCTCCAGACGAGAAAGTCAAGGGTATGATGCGGAGTAGCCTGTCTTTCTAAGTCTACCCAGTCGGGTTTCGGGCCTTTCGAGTATATGGCCGAGAATTGGCATAGTTGGGCAGCTTGAAAGTACCACCATAAATTAGGTAGCCCCAGGCCCCCTTTTTTTCTAGATCTGAAGAGAATTGACTTAGAGAGATGGTGGCCTTTCCCCCCCAAATAAATCGAATAATTGCTGACTGGAATTTATCCAGTGTGCATTTTGGAATGGGTATGGGAAGGGACCGGAAAAGGTATAAGATCCTGAGGAGCAGGGTCATTTTAATTGCATTTCCCAGCCACGACAATTTATAGAGCGACCATTGCTCAAGATCTTCAGATAATTCCTTGAATAAGGGAGGGTAGTTATGGCGGTATAAAAGGTCTATCTTGGGGGTGAGGTGAATACCTAGGTAGGGTAGAGAGGAGGCACTCCAAGAAAAAGGGCAGTGGGCTTTGATTCTATCTAACAGTTCTTGAGGGGTGGATATGTTAAGGGTGGTAGACTTGGACATGTTAACCTGAAGTCCTGAAATTACCCCGAATTTTTGAAGGAGTAGGAGAACATTAGGTGTGGAGATGAGGGGGGCGGTGATGAACAGCAACACGTCATCCGCAAAGAGGGCGCACTTGTGGGTTTTTGGACCACATTGTACTCCATGAATATCTGGGTGTTGTCTGATAGCTAAGGCTAGCGTCTCGATTACTATGGCAAAAAGAATGGGTGAAAGAGGGCAGCCTTGCCTGGTTCCCTGAAGGATTGGGAATTGGTCGGAGAGATGACCCTGCAATTTGACTTGGGCTTTTGGAGAAGAATAGAGGGATGAAAGTGTTGTGAGAAACATTGGGAAAAGCCCCATTTTTGGAGAGTGGTAAAGAGGTACGGCCAGGTGACCGTGTCAAAGGCCTTTTGGAGGTCTATGGAGAGAATAAATCCAGATTGGGGGGAGTTCCCGTCCCAAGAGGATTGCATGAGAGAAATGAGGTCAATAGCTCTCCTGATCTGGTCCGGCTCCTGTCTCCCCGGAATAAAACCAACCTGGTCTTTGTGTATATATTTACCAATAAACGAGGCCATTCTGTTCGCTAATATTTTTGTCATGATTTTTAGATTATTATTAATTAAAGATATTGGTCTGTAATTGCCTACTTTCTGTGGGGTCTTTGCCCGGCTTGGGGATGACTGAAATGAACGCAAGGTTGGCCGCTGGCTCCAATTGGGAGCCCTCCCGGAGAGAGTTGTAGAGCCGGACCAGATAAGGAGAGAGGACCTCAGAAAAGGTTTTATAGTAGCGTGACGAAAATCCATCCGGGCCCGGGGCGGAGTCGGGCTTGAGGCTCTTGATGACATCCTGGACTTCCCTGATCTGGAATGGAGAGTCCATGGCGTGACGGTGAGAATTTGCGAGTTTGGGAAGTGCCACCTCATCTAAAAATGCATTAATGGAATCCGGATCGGTCGGGGTGGAATTGGAGTATAGATTCGAGTAAAAGGTATGGAAGGCCTTTAGTATTGTATGGGGGTTCTGAGTAAGGACACCCGCTCAGGATTTTATCTTGGGTAAAGAGAAAGCCTTAATTTTAGGGGAGAGTCTCGCTGCCAGCTGCGGACCAATTTTACCGGCCTGTCACTTAGCCAGCTTAAGTGTTTGTTCGCATTGGACGTGAGGGCTAAATTGAGGGCCACATGGGCCAAATCCAGCTTAGCTAAGGTTTATGGGGTAGGGTTGCTTTTGTGAGCTTTACTACAGGACTTAAATTCGCTTTCAAGTTTTTCCACATCTATTTTCCTTTCCCGTTTTAGTTTAGATGCTAATTGAATTATTTTCCCCCTCAGGACCGCCTTATGCGCACCCCATAAATTGCTTGGGGAAATGTCCCCAGTATCATTGAGACTGAAGAATTCCCGAATATCTCTTTCCAGCAAGGTGCAATGAACTGGATTGGACAGAAGGGTCTTACTAAGGCGTCACTGAGGGGGGCCAGGAGGGGAGAGGGAGCTAGTTATGCGCAGGGTCACAAGAGAGTGGTCCGACCATGGAACTTCGTGAATATCAGCATGAGTCGCAGTGTGGATCTCCGAGTTAGGAATGAAGATATGATCAATCCTGGCGTATGTTTTGTGCGGTGCAGAGTAGTGAGTGTAGTCTTTGGCCATAGGGTTTAGTTCTCTCCAAGAGTCAATCAGACCTCTGTCATGGAGGAGACAATCAATTCGTAGACTCTGTTTAGGGGGTCTTTTTAGTTTGGCTTTGTCTAGAGTGGTTTTGTCAAGCATGTGGTCAAACGAAATGTTGGAATCACCTCCCAAAACAATTCTGCCTTCCAAGTGTGGGGCAAGGGTGGAAAGCATGGAGGCAAAGAAGCGTGTTTGGCCCTGGTTGGGGGCGTAGTAAGAGATAATTGAGTACATAACTCCCGCAATGTGACCTTTAACTAGTATGTATCTACCTTCGGTGTCTTTGATCGTGAGAGAGTGTAAGAACGGAATTCGTTTTGCCAGTAAGATGGCCACCCCCCTTTTTTTGGAGTCGGCATTAGCTAGGTAAAATGTTGGAAAGCTGCTGTGAAGAAAGGAAGGTGTATAGCTGGCAGGGAAATGGGTCTCTTGGAGGAGCACAATATCAAGGCTTCTGGTGTGGTAGCTCTGGAATGCCTTACGGCGTTTTGAGGGTGAGTTGAGCCCTTGGCTGTTATGCGAGGCGATCTTGAGCGAGAGAGTATGGGGTATAGAATCAGCCATGGAAGTCAGAGGTGGGTGGCGAGCATGAGTGAGTGGGGCTTACCTTAGTCCTTGGAGCGTTGGGGACGGATTGTGGGGGACCATCCTCCCGGGGGTCTCCTGAGAGATGAATGAGTGACGGTCTCCGCAAAGGCTCCTGGAGGGAGAGGGGAGGGGAGGCACCCGAGAGAAGGCAAAGATAGAAGGAGGAGAGGGGGAAAAAAAGGTGGATCGAGGAAAACGAAAAAGAACATATTTAGTACAGCAGATATGCAAAACATAACTATCAGCTATTCTCTTATGAAAACCAAGTCCAAGTCCGGGTCCCCTGGTAAGGAGGGCTCGGAAAAAGTACAACCACTAAGGTTTGTTTTCCTGGTGTCACCCGGGGGAGGTGCGTCCCTCCAAGTCCCTCCAAGTCACAACAGGTAGGGTGGCACGATGGACCGCTCCGGCCGCGGTCCCCAAGAATTAAAAGATAAAAAACATAGTACGGGGACAAGTGATATAACATATATCTCTAAGGTCAACTATAGAATAAAAACTAGTGTCAAGATCTAGAATAGTGCAAAAAAATAAAAAAGGGACCCCCCAGCAAGACACAAAGTAGAATCAAAATAGGAGAAATTTGCAGCACAAAAAAAACACCTTTGTATGAGAGGCATACGCTTCCTGGGTAGAAGGGTAGGGTGGAGTGTCTGAGGTTGGAGGCTGGGGAGAGGGGAGCCTCACCGAGCTTGGCTAAAGACCGGGGGATACTGAGGGAAAAGGCAAGAAAAACAACAGTATCAAAAAAAAAAGAAAAACCTGGCCAGGGTGGGGGCAAATAAAGGCATGGACGGGTATCCCAGTTAGCCATAAGGGGGCTAATGGAACCTGACCATAGAATGCAGAGGATTCCGCAAGGGTCTAACCTAAAAGTCAGAGTCCAGGGGGGATTGTCCACTCACTCATTTAAGTGGGTCCCCCCTGCAATCCCATGAGAGGAGAAAAAACGGATCCGGGTCAGGATCCCGAGGAAAAAACTCATCTAGGGGGGCGTGAGTCCCGTTGCCTCTTTGGAAGCTGTTTGTTCCATAGTGGGGTTAGGGGGCTCCCTTGAGCTGGTCGCTTGGAAGAGCTTGTCTTGGTCGGTTGAAGCAAAGGAGCTAGTTCCTGGGAAATAAGTCCGAGTTGCAGTAGCAGGCGCTCGCCATCTTGGAAACAAGAAAAGCCATACTGTTTATCTCTTAGTTGAAACTGGAGGCGAAAGGGGAATGACCAGCGGTATTTGATGGAATTCTGATTCAGGATTTCAAGCAGGGGTTTAAGGGCTCTGCGCTTCTGAATGGTGGTGGGGGATATGTCCGCAAAAATTTGGATTTTGTGACCCTGGAAGGAAAGATTACGGGTTTTTCTCATCACTTCTTCTTTGACACTGTAAAAATGGGGTTTAACGATAATGTGCCTCGGGAGGCCATCTTGGCGGGGGAGTTGTAATGCTCTGTGGGCTCTATCGAGCTCTAGCCTATGGCCCTGGATATCTGGGATGAGTTCCTTGATAAAGAGTTTGACAGTGCTGGGTACATCTGCGACAGATTCGGGTAACCCCCGTATGCGAAAATTGTATCGTCTGCTCCTGTTCTCAAGGTCGTCAATTTTAGCCTGGGCGGCTTCTAATTGATCCTGGAGCGTTTTGGATGCAGATCGCGTTCTGGACGGTGCGGGCCACTGTGTTGTCCACTACATGTTCTATTTCATCCAAACGGGCCCCTAGGTCTTGTAAATCTGCCTTGATGGTGGATTTAATCTGCTTAGCATTTTGGGCAAGCCCTGCAGCAAGCATGTCAGATAAGCTCTGCATTAGTAGGTTTACATCCTGAGACTGGGCCGGCAGCATGGGAGATGAGTGCATGGTGCTTGGGATGCCTGCGAGGCCTGCCAGGCCTATGGGAGTATGCAGGGATGGAGTCTGGAGAATGCCCCCTACTGTTCTGTCTAGCAGGGATTCCATGGAGGCAGGGGAAAAGCCTTGTGGGGAGGCTGTACTCACAGGGGTTGCCAGCAGTGAAGACCGGTGCTGGATAGGGGATGGAGGATCCGCTATGGATGCTTGCTCCTCCGTGGTGTCTCGTGCCTGCGACGTGGCTGCCATCTTAGCTGCTCTAGGGGCCTTCTGTGTGAAGTCCAGCTGGCGGCTGACGTCCGTCTTTCTGGGACCGGTCGGCATGCGACTTGATGCCTGAGTGGTTCAGGAAGCTTGGGGGTCCGTGCAGAGTGTGTCCCGCTCAGTGTAGAAGGAAGGGGAGCCGAACGGGGCCGGAGCGGTACGGAGCTCTCGGTTAGAGCGTCTTCCCGGGAGTCCCGCGCATGCGCACCTCTATGGTTCTGTCTTTAACAGCAACACAGACACTCTCTCTCTATGAGTTTTACTCTCATAGAGTAGCCAACTATAAAAGTAACATAATCAAATTAATAATGTAATCATTATGTGCCATTATCATGAGTCATGCCCCTAACAGCCAAAATGGGTTATGGAATAGGCATCACTATTTCAATACACAGCTTTTCCATAGATACTAAGATCCTCCCTACATAGCCTTAAAGTGTTACTAAACCTAGGACCTTGCATTCACTATATCTGGTCTTCCACAGTACACAAAACATGGAAATGCAAACATTTTAGTAAATATAAACTGCTAAATACCTTTTCCCATCAGCAGTTAGAGCAGTCTTGTGACTTCTATCAGTGTCCAGTCAAGCACTGATTAAAGCTTTTAGGAGGAGTTTTCTGACTATCCTATGAGACTGCAAGACCCCTGGCCTGCTTTCTGGACAGTGCTGATTGGCCCTGTGCTGATCACATGCACCCTCCCAAGAAAAAAAGGCCTCTCTAGCAATACACATCAAACTGAGCATGTGCAGCCTGACTCCATAGACTCTGTGTTATTAGGAAATTATTAGGAGTCAGTGGAAGAAAGTAAGGATCAGATTGACAGGATCAAACAGCGTTTGTACACAATGCTGAGGAGTAACCCCTTATGCCGCGTACACACGAGCGGACTTTTCAACATCCAAAGTCCGACGGACTGAGTCCGTCAGACTATTCGATCGTGTGTGGGCTGCAACGGACTTTTGACTCGCCAAAGTCCGAAGGACTTTAGAATATGGAACATGCTTCAAATTTTCCCGACGGAACTCCGCCGGACCCGGGTCCCTTCGAAAACTCCGCTCGTGTGTATGCTATTCCGACGGACTAAAACCGACGCTAGGGCAGCTATTGGCTACTGGCTATGAACTTCCGTATTCGAATCCAGTCGTACGTCATCACGTTCGAATCTGTCGGAGTTTAGTGTGATTGTGTGTGGCCAAGTCCGCTCCGCCGAAAAGTCCGTCAGAACTCCGTCGGAACTCCGGCAGAACTCCGACGGAACTCCTTCGGAAGTCTGTCGGACATAAGTCCTCTCGTGTGTACGGGGCTTTAGGTTCCACAGTGAGTATAACAAGCATGCTTTACTGCACATACAGACTGATTTTACTGTTGTGGGTTTGGTAACACTTTAAATGTTACCCTCATAATGAAGAAATGTGGCAGAGAAGCAGGCAATGGCTACAGCATATTTTTGTAAGCTTAAGTTATACTGTATGAGTTTCCACTGTGTAACTTCATTGGCAGCTGTCTGTTTCTTTTGCCTTTATTTTCAAAATAGGTCACATAACATAACTTATCTATTTCCCACACACATGTTATTTCCTAAAATATCATTTCAATACCCAGCAACAATGAAACAATGTACCTCATAACTAACTTACTATCTATTCACTATAACAAAAGGTTAACTCATTATAGTTGCTATCACTTAACACCTTGTGTTTAAAAAATAAAATAAAAATCATTATAATAAAAAGGCAAATTACTGTACCTATGTTGTTTATGGAAATACATGAAAAAAAAAAAGTTTTCAACATAGTATTTTGATTTCGATTTTTACAGTACGACAATTATCTTCATGTCGGTCTAACATTTAATCTTGGAAAAGCATCAAATAATTATAAGTGGCTTTTGTATTTCAAGCACACTGTAAAAGTGAGGCAGATTTTTTGGACAGGCATTCTGTTATCTGGGGAGAGCTACAAAATTCCATTATGCTCCTGTTGCAATTGTGAAAACAGCTTTTACAAAAAAAAATATCTTTTTTTTTGGAAAACAGTTAAGAGCTTTCCACTTGTTAAAGAAAAACATTTTTCTAAAATGTATTTAATTTGTTATCTAGCCATAGAATCTGTAACAAAAAAAAAAAAAAAAACAATGTAAGCAATGTAAATTCAGTCACCTGATGAAAAGCCTATGTTGAGAAATACTCCTAATGACTGGCTCTTATGCATCAGTGGACCTACTAATGAGCTGCCAAAGAAAGCCGAGCGGAGCCCAGCTAAGATAGAGCAGGAATGTGAGAAGCTAGAGATGTAACTTCCCTGCTGTGATCCCTGCCTTTCTACTAACAGGGTGCCCAGAACTAAGCTACTAATGAGCATTCTATATAGTATGTCCGAACCAATGATATCTATAGACAATCCACCTGTCTCCTTTTAAATACAGAGTAGAATATGTGCCACTGAGAAACCACATTGGATCTTTTTTGTTAAATAATTCAAATATATATTGATTTTTTTATATACATTTATAGTTCAAAAATTTGGTATTAATGTATGTACTCTTTTTTTTCTCAAGTTCTATATCTCTGTCATTTGTATAAACTTTTCTAGGCTTATTAAATCCTCACATTTTATTACTTGGGATGATGTTATGATCTAAAGGATATTTTTGAAGAATAATACTTTCAGTATTCAAAGGTTAACATTAAACTGATGGCTTGATTCACGATAGCTTGCCCCAAATTAGAACATTTGAAATTCTGTATTGATGTTTCAATAGAGTGAAGGCAATTTAAAGAATTCATTTCAAAGACATATGTCTAGGATCATGCATCGTTAGGAGGATGCCAGCAGGTAGCTTATAAAACCATTTACCTAACTCTGTTTGCTGAATTTCTCCAGTCTTCTAAATGAAATAGTTACTGCAGGACACTTTTCAACTTTAACTACAAGCTGTCCGTGGTATACATCCTGATGACACTGCACTTCCTTTGAGTTCTTTGGAGACTTCCATTTTACTGTGTTCGGAAAAAAAAGTTTGTATTATGAAACGAATGAATGGTAGATAATTCTCACAGCCTGACATGGCTTGGATCTTAGCTCTGTAAATTTGGTACAAGAAAAAAAAAAAAAGAGTAAAAAGCATTTTCTAATGGTCTGCAAGATCTGCTGACTGCAAATTTTTTATGGTTTGCCTGTTATAAATATGGAAATATTATGCTAAAAATTTAAAAACAGTAAGTAGGTGAATGACTAAAGGGCGGAAGTTTTATGTCAGCTCACTGAAATAGTGCTTGCTTTAAAAAAGTGTTTTTCATAGATTTTTCTGAATTAGATGTAATTAAATGCGTGTTTTCTGGGCTATTTCTAGTATTATTTATAGATCAAGTGCTTTTTTTGAAATTACCATTTAAAAATTACTTATGGAATTTCTCCTTAATTTCCTTTTAACTTTATATTTATAACAGAAATACATTTAGAATCGTATATTCGGTTTAACAAGCAGTATCTGCCAATGTATTGTAGTAGTTAACTAATGATTAGAATGGATGTTAGTAACTATAATGGTTTTGGTAAATGTTATTAAACATTTTTTGATTGCTTTAATAAGTTTCCAAACTAAACTTTTAAGTCACATTTTCCATTACTTGTAAAAAAAATTTTCATTTACAATAAATTTAATATAGAGCACTTTCTTTACACCTGAAATACATTCCTAAACAGTAAAGGCAGTTAATTTTGCAAAGTGGGTCTTCATGTTTCAATCTGAATTTTGGTAAATAAGATATATATGAATAAATTCATGAGAGCAACATCCCAAATAAACAAAAAATGTCCAGACATTATGAATAATGGATTTTCAAATATACACCTCATGAAGTCATCAAATCAATATAGAATCCATATACATAAAACATTTTTTTATTACAAATTATATTAAAATCCACCATACACATATATATGTATATGTGAGAAAACTCAGAACCATCCCATCATGATATCAGTCATGAGTAGTCTACACATTTTGTGGGTATTCTGCTTCTTTAGGATTTAGGATGAGTTCTCATATAGATGCCTACTGTACTATCAATTCATCTACAAAAAAGAGTGTATACATAAGAATGAACAAATGTACATAATATCCAACCCTCTATATATACATTATAAATTCAAAACCATAACTTATCATAACTGTCTCATATACCAGTATATATCGTGGTGAGAGAGAGAAGATAGAAAAAAAAACTCAATCAGGTAAACATCTTATAACATACAGTATATACGATACACAACCTTTCCATAATACACATCACATAATATTGTTTCCTAAAAAATACATACCCACAAAATAAGGTAAACCTGTGTTTACCTTGACTGCCTTCGTGTGAGGGAATAGAACAAAAATATGATTTTTCCTACAACGTGATACACTTTGCAAAGTCTTTATACACTTGTTCTCTTTGTTAGGTGAACACCCTTTACTAATCTAGTAAATTAACCCCAACATTATTTAGATCACATTTTGAAAATTATGTTTCATATCTTTTTACTTTTTATACAATATTGTTATATTTACAAATAAACATTTAGTGCAAGGTGCATCTTTGACACTGATGTCTAAGGGTAAGAACAGCAGAAGCTTTTTGCTTTCGGATTGTCTCTTTGTAATTGAAAGTCTGCAAGGAAGGAGGAGTCATTGACCTGACTCAGTTTTGTGTGTTTAAATAAAGCTTGATCTATGGAGCTATAAAAATAGGTTTTTCATCAAAGCCTAAAACAGACTTGTGTCTCACAAATTGTACATACCTTAAGTAGCTTAGCTGCACCCTGCTTGTCTGTGTATGCTATTACCATCCTCTTCTTCTGCCTTTTATAGTAGGTCTCTGAACTTTTCAAGTAATTTGTGCTGGGCCCATAACTTTCAGGCCACCTAGCTACTTCTTTCCAAGCCTAATTGTCAATAACGCAAGCTGAGGAGACGATGGCAAAACAGTAAGGCTTCCACATGTATTTGCAAATGTATCCAACTAAAACCTCAGCTTTAACTGAAAATTATTGAAATAGCTGTACAAAGGTTTTTTTTGCTAGGTGTCAAGTGTGCTGGGAAATGTCTGTGTTGGGAAAGATCCTTTTCACATGCATTATACTTTAAAGAATTAATGATAAAACTGAATAGAGCATTTAGCATTTTGTTTTGCTTAAAGCGGTTCTCCACCCTAAAGTGGAAGTTCCGCTCATCTGATCCCTCCCCCCCTCCGGTGCCACAATCGGCACCTTTCAGGGGGGAGGGGGGTGCAGTTACCTGGATAATCCAGGTATCTGCACCCACTCCCGGGACAGACCGCCGCAGACTGCCGCCGATGCCCCGCCCTCCCACAGTTCCCAGGACCAGCAGAGACGCGCAGCGCGACTCATGCATGCGCAGTAGGGAACCGGGCAGTGAAGCCGCAACGCTTCACTTCCCGATTCCCTGACAGAGGATGGTGGCGGGGGCAGCAGAGAGACAAGCGATCGCTGGACCCTGGGACAGGTAAGTGTCAATTTATTAAAAGTCAGTAGCTGCAATATTTGTAGCTGCTGGCTTTTAATATTTTTTTTTAAGGTGCAGAACCGCTTTAAAGTGGTTGTAAACGCTTGTGTGTTACTTCTATCTACAGGTAAGCCTAGAATAAGGTTACCTATAGGTAGTGGAAATATCTCCTAAACATTTGCCGTTTAGGAGATATTTATTTGTAGTGTGCCAATGTCGTCATCGGCGCAAGCGCCATGAAGAAACAGACCTCCGCGATGTTTCTTCCGCAGTGTGTGCCGTGACGTCACATGGTTCCGGCCAGTCGCAGAGCCCTCTGTGACTGCCTGGAGTCTGTGACCCCATAAGGAAGAGGGGCAAAGATGGATGTTGCGGCTTTGTTTGCAGGTAAGTGTCACATAATGGGCTAGTATGCAATGCATACTAGCCCAATTATGCTGTTAATTTGTAGGCTTTGCAGGGAGCAAAAGAGGAAGTAAAACCATCAGGGTTTACTTCCTCTTTAAGGGCTAGTTTGCACGTGCTTCAAAACAAGGCTTCAGGCAGGCTTTCATAAAGCTCTCTGATTGCCAGTCAAAGCCTCTGTCACTAAATAAAATGGTTAGCTTACAGTCCTGTTTACACCTTGCATTTGCTTTGCTTCAATAATTATACCCCACAGTGCTTTATTGGTGCTTCAAAGCATCTTCAAAGCCTCCATAGAAAATCATCTTCAAAGCCTCCATAGAACTCTATTCAGCTTTAGCTTTATTTTGGAGAAATTGCAGGTATGAGATATTCACACACACACACATAAGGCATCTGTCAAGCATCAACAAAGCTTCAAAAGAGCATCACTGAAGCATCACCGATGCTTTACCGAAGCATCACTGAAGCTTCATCGAAGCACCACCAAAACATCAAAAACACAACATGAAAGAATGTTGAAGCGATAGGCATTTCAATGTGTGTTGAAGTCAAAGCAAGTGTAAATTAGCCTGTTAAGTTGCTACTGCTGGCCTTTTTTCTGCTATTGTCGATGCTTCAAAAATTTTCACAGCTCAATAATTGTCAATAATATGTACACATATGTGCTTGGATCTTAATTTTTTTGTTTTTTTAATTTTTTTAGAACATTTTATTATTTAACACATTTATTTTGTTTTCACTTAACTTTATTATGTGATAGTAATACAGCATGATGTGTTCACTTTATGTAGACATTCAGAGTATACTAAACTAATAATATCTCCCATCACTGAGGATATGCAGATCAGGGACATAAAACCAAAAAACAAACATGCGCTCCTGAAAGAAACACATGAATCCTGTCTATGGATGAAAGGTATATAAACGGCTGATAGCACAGAGAGTTCCAGAGTCCAATAATACCAAGGCCAGCTATCCAAATATTCAAAAGTTTATTCCAAACAAGTTAAAAACATGAGGAACATAACTGGATGTTGAGCAGCATTAGCAGCGGTTGACCAGACCCCAAACTGCGGCAGAAGGAATATGTTGGGGGAACCAGACAAAGGGACGTCCCCCAAAACACGTAGTCCTAGCAACCAGATCAACTTCCTGGTCCTTCCCAGCATTCTGATGCTGCATCAGCTGACCTCCCAGTGATGTCACTTCCGGTGACTCGAGTCCCCCTGCTGTTCTGCTACGGTGGGCAACCTCCCAACCAGTATTTTCCTTCTATCTTGGCCCCCCGACACATCCATGGATCTCTTTTCCATTTTGGTAACCCAGCTTATTCTTCCTGCCGCAGGCTCCCCCTGGTCAATCTCTGGTAATGCTGCTCAACATCCAGTTATGTTCCTTGTGTTTTTAACTTGTTTGGAATAAACTTTTGACTTTTTATTTGGATACCAGGCCTTTGGTGCTATTGGACTCTGGAACTCATCATGCTATTAGCCCTGTGTATACACCCTTTATCCATAGACAGTATCCATGTGTTTCTTTCAGGAGCGCCTGTTTGTGTTTTGGTTTTATGCTTTTTTGCCCTCCATCCCAGTGGATACTTTGAGGCTGCCCGGATTTGTGTCATTCCTTGACATCACATCTTGTTCCAGCTGTGGACATTTCATCATAATGGGGAGGTAGCATGCCTGGGTGTATATTATTGCAGATCAGGGACAGAGAAACCCTGACTCACTGTCTAGCAGCCAGGTTCTGACAGCTCAGAATATGAAAGTGCTCAGGGCAAAGTGCTTCTGGGTTCAGGCATTGCAGAAGAAATTAGGGAATATGAGTTCCTCAGGCTCCCACTGTTCAGCAGTCTGAATGTAAGTCTGGACTTCCTGGGCTCCCCAGTGATTTCAGGTGAGCTCTGAAAACATGGGAGGGCTTCCTGTGGGTGTGCAGGCAAATGTGGCAAGTTTATAAGTGATTAGGCAGCAAGACATCCAGCCAAATCACGTTTACAATGTCCAGCAGAGCCTGCATTCAAAAATATAAATAAACCCATGACCACTATGTTTGTTTACATCCCAATTCTGTCCTTCCATAGCACATATTGCTTCTGAAGTAAAATGGTTAATGTGGAGTACAGGCACATGTGGACAACACCATAGATGGCCTTTTTCTCTTTGGTATGCTCAATCAATCTCTTCAATGTCTTCCTTCTACCCAACTTACACAGCAAGCACTCTCACCGTAAGCCTGATTTCATTGTGTTTATAACATTTGGTATTTGTACATTTGAGATATATATACTGTACATAAAACATGATATTGTGACTTTTGAAGGCATGAAGAAATTTACAATTTTTTTTCTTTATATTTCTGACCTGTAGTTGATTTTTGAAGAAAGAAAAATCTTATTATGCTGATACTTTGGTAAGAAAAAAATACAAAGAGCCCTGCTGTGTCTCATACTTTATATTTTCTTTACCAATATACATTAATTATACACAGATTTTCCCTTCATTTTCATGTAAGAAATACATAGACTTTTGCACAGGAGCACCACTCATAAATTAATGAAATGTTCTGTATACTGTACACTATCTCCAAACCTTTGTTACTATTTGTTGATAAGTATCTGCAATCCTCAGTTATAATTAATCCGTGGGGGAATTCCCTTCCTGATAAAGATTTTTTGCACTGTGCCATAAGGCATTTGTCATGAGAATTGGTTAAGAAAAAATATATTTCATTGTGAATTCGGTCTTACCTCATTACTCTGATGTAAATATTTAGCAATGCTACAGCTGACAGTTAAACAATAAACACAAGACATTTCTTTAGTTAAAATACAGAAAATAATACAATGTCCATTTGCTTCATTGAAACCGTTTGGTAGTGCTACAGTATGTGTAATTAAAGCTGAATGCCAGGCACATAAAAAAAATATTCCCCAACTGCCCCCATAATACCAAGGTTTGGTTGTTAAAATTTGTATGTGCAAGAGATTGTTTTTTTCTGCTGCATTCTAATAACTTCTGGATGAGAATAGTGAAAGTAGCACTATATAACACTCATTTAACATAATTTATAATGTATAGCTCTGGTGCCCAACCTACGGCACTTTTTGTGCGGCCGCTGGGGCTCCTGCAGACAATAATGTGTGTTTACAACAACAAAGAAAAATTGCAGTGCTCAGCACAATATAAAAAAAAACAAAAAAAAGTGTTATGATAGTGAGTCCAACATTGAAAATATAAAAAAAATAATCAAAATGGAATAGTTCTTATGAAGAAGTATCAAGTGAAAGGATTCAGGTGATCTCCCTCTACTAGTGCTTGAAACACCCAGTGAGACCTCCACCAATGTCAGAAAAACACACTCACCAGATATAGTTGCTGTCTTATGAATAGAACAGCAAAAATCACATATGATAAGATCCAAGTCATCAGAGATATGTAGTCATCATTAACTCGTACTTACCTCTCTATCTGAATCACAGGACCCTCTTCAGGATTCATCCAAGTGCATGGATCATGACCAGGAAGTTTTATTTCTCATGGGAAAATAACAGCTCAGCAAATCTCATCTGTAGTAATAAGCCACCAACTACAAAAAAAAAATCTCATGAGGCAGTATTTATTTATTGGTGAACTAGCATAAAAACAAACATACAAAAAAAAAAAAAAAAAAATGGGGCCTATAGGACTTACATGAAAAACCGCCAATCTAACCCGGGATAATGGTGGCAGGACCTCAAATGCAAAACATCATGTGTGGAATAGAAAGCTTGCACTTACATGAAGCGCTGCCAATCTGAAACAGCGTGGAGGCCAGAACCTCAGGCGTTGTATAATAATAAACATCTACAGCTGTTTCACGCACACACACATCATCAGGAGTATAAAAAAATGTGAGGAGTCATTGGTGACTTATCTTAAGTGCACAGGTCTAAGCCCTTGTACACACGGTCGGAAATTCTGACGGAAAATGTCCGATCAGACCGTGTTGTCGGATAATCTGACTGTGTGTGGGCTCCATCTAACTTTTTCTGTCGGAATGTCCGATCAACAAAGTTTGAGAGCTGGATATAAAATTTTCCGACAACATGATCCGATCGGACTTTGTCCAATCATTTGTAGAGAATTCTGATCGAACAAAGTGCCACACATGCTCAGATCAAATTACGAGACCAAAGCTATTGGCTACTAGCCTGAACATAGTCCCGTCGTAACGAATGAACGTCATCACGTTCTGAACGATCGGATTTTCCGACAACTTTGTCTGACCGCGTGTATGCAACACCAGTTTCAGACAAAATCAGTTTAGGGCTGCAACTAACGATTATTTTCATAATCGATTAGTTGGCCAATTATTGTTTCGATTAATTGGTTAATAACCTTTAAAAAAATAAAGTAGGTCAAATTGACGTCCATTTTCAACCACAGTGACGGGAAATCTTAGAAATAATAGAAAACTTCTTATTCAAAGGAATTTTCAGACAGTGGATGTGGTTTTCGTTCATAAATTACATTCATTTTAAAAACAGAATGTTAAAAACAAGTGAAAATTTCAAACAAAATTCTTTCCTTCAGCGAATGTACAAAGATTTTTCGTTTGAATATTCTCGTCTGAAAATGTATCCGTGTGACCAGCATAAGGCTCGGTACACACCTGTGCAGTTTGCTTTTGATCTGTTTCTGCAGTGCTTTTTGCGGTACATTTTGATTTTTGCGCACATGATTTTACTGCAATTTGCATTTTTTTGGGCAGATTAAAAAACACAAAATTGGTGCAAAAACGCATTACATGCTTTTCTGCAGCTTCTCCATTGAAGTATATTGAACCAATAAAGCACCATTTTGCATTAAAATTCCCTGACCCTTTTACATGTGAACGTGTCCCATAGGAAACCATGTAAATGAACTGTAGTGCATTTCTGCAAAAAGCACCAATAAACACATAGATGTAAACCAGGTCTAATGCCCTGTACACACGGTCGGAAATTCAGACGGAAAAGTCCCGTCGTAACGAACAAACGTCATCACGTTCCAAACGATCAAATTTTCCGACAACTTTGTCCGACCGTGTGTATGCAACACCAGTTTAGGACAAAATCCATCGGAAAAAATCTGATAGATTTTGTTGTCGGAATATCTGACCGCGTGTACAAGGCATAAGACGTTTAGTAACATAATGGGGTTAAAAAAACTAAAATTAGCCCTTAGCCCTATTAGCCCTACAGTAGAAAAAAGCAGATAATCACTCACTACTATAAGGGGTTCATTTTTTTTACTGTAGAACAGTGAAAGTAATATTTACAGTAGCGATTATTTGCTCTTTTTGTACTATAAAGGGCTGATTTTAGTTTTTTTTTAACCTCATTATGTTACTGGCCGATTAATCTATTATGAAAATGGTAATTGATTAATTTCATAATCGATTAGTTGTTGATTAATCGATTCGTTGTTTAAGCCCTAAATCCGTTGGAAAAAAATCAGACGGATTTTGTGATCAGAATGTCTGACCGTGTGTACAAGGGCTTATAGACCCCAGATCTTTCAATAAGAAAGACCTGTCACATGCCTATTGCTGTCACAAGGATGTTCATATTCCTTGTGAGAGCAATAAAAGTGATAAAAGTGATAAAAAAAAAAATGAAAAGCAACTTTGTAAAAAAAAAAAAAAAAAAAACATTAATAATAATAATAAAAGGTACTGTAAATGTAAAGGTGTGGTCCCGCATACATGCAAACATCGATCATTCCACACATGTGAGGTACCACCACAAACGTCAGACCATGTGCAGTAATTCTAACACCAGACCTCCTCTGCAAAGGCTCTTAAAACATTGCCTATGGATAGTACATTTTATGTAGTTTGTCGCCATTGTATGTGTGTGCGCTTTGTTAAAATGTGACATGTTTGGGGAAGTTTACACTGCGTAACTTCATCTTTTATTATTTACAAATAATGTAAGTTATTTTTTGTATTTTTTTTGCATTAAAATTTTAAAAAAGTGTATTTTTTCACAAAAATATTGTGTGACATAAAAAATTGCAAAACCCACCAATTTATTCTCTAGGGCCTGCTTTATAAAAAAAAAAAAACAATGTTTGGCGGTCCTAAGTAAATTTTCTAGAAAAAAATACTATGTTACATGTGAACAAAAAGTGCCAGAAAAGGCCCAGACTGGAAGTAGTTAATTAATAAATATATTGCTTATGTATATAGCCTAATAAATAATGTTTTATGGCAAGTTGAAAGTATTATCTTTCGAACAGCAGTCAACAAGATCAAATTATTATCAGCATTACTATTAAATGTTAGTAATAAGACAAAGAATCAGTTCTAAAAAATAAACAAAGGAGTCAACTCTATACACTAAGGAATAATTTTAAAAGCAAACGAAATAGAATCGAAATTTAAAGATCAAATGAGTCAAGATCAAAACACGTACTTGGGAACACACTTTGTGTGCACTGAAAGTAAGGGCCGGTTCACACAGCGATGCGAGGCGAGGCGACACGGCTCGCCTCGCCTCGCTCCCGCAAGTCGCCCCCATTCAGTACTATGGAACCGTTCTGAGAGGAGCGACTCGAGTCGCTCCGACTCAGAAAAAAGGTTCCTGTACTACTTCTGGGCGACTTCGGGGGCGACTTGCATTGACTTCTATACAGAAGTCCTCTGCAAGTCGCCGCTGAGATCCCCGCAGGTCGCGGCGAGGCAAGTCGGAGACGCCTCGCCGCGCCTCGCTGTGTGAAAAGGCCCTTAAGCTTACATTGTTTTCATTAAAATAACAAACGTCATACTTACCTGATCTGTACAATGGTCTTGCACAGAGAGCCTCAATCCTCCTCTTTTGAAGTCCCCCACCTGTGTTACTGGCTCCCCCCCCCCCCCCCGCTGAGTGCCTCCAAAGGAAGTAGCTGCCTATAGGGTTATTTGTATGCGTTCAATCCTGAGCCGGGCTCTTTGTGTCTATTCATATACACAGCCTGGCTTGGGCCTGCCCCCAGATCTCTGCTCAAAGGTTTTGACTGATAGCAGCAAGAGTCAATGGCTCCCCCTGGCAAAATTAAGGAATGGCAGCCTAGGCTCAAACTATAGCAGCTCCCTGGAGACTCTGATATAAGGGGGGCTCTCTGGGGACCCTGATGTAAGGGGGGGTTTGGGGACCCTGATGCAAGACTGAGGCTCTCTGGGGACTTTGATGTAAGAGGGGATTTCTGGGGACTCTGATATAAGGCGGGCTCTCTGGGGACTCTGATGTAAGGGGGGCTCTCTGGGGACCCTGATTTAAGGAGGAGGTTCCCTGGGGACCCTGATGTAAGGAGAAGGCTCTCTGGGGACCCTGATGCAAGACTGAGGCTCTGTGGGGACTCTAATGTAAGGGGGGCTCTCTGATGCAAGACTGAGGATCTCTGGGGACTCTGATGTAAGGGGGGCTCTCTGGGGACCCTGATGTAAAGAGGGGCTCTCTGGGGACCCTGATGTAAGGGGGGCTCTATAGGGACTCTGATGTAAGGGGGAGGCTTTGTTTGTGCACTTGCGTATAGTTTATATATTGTTTGTGTGCGTGTTGGCAAAATTAAAGTAGCCAAAAGAAATTGCCCAGCCCAGCCCTGGAGGAGGGATACAGAGCACTGTAACAGAGAGTTTACAGCCTTTATGATTTCATGTTTCTGTAACTATGGGCAATATGTTGTACATACATGGCTAATTTGTGGATTTTGATGATAATACCCAAAATCAATGTTTTTTTTATTTTTTTTGGATTTTGTAATACATTTTGCATGTTTTTAATATTTCCTCGGACCATTTTATTCAGCACCACGCAAAGTCCCATGGACACATTTTATTTGGCTTTTTCAATGGCTCCCCCTGCTCTAAGCCAAACCTGTGAGAGCAGGGAAAAGGAAGAAGAGTTGCTGCAGACATGCACACCTCTGGATCGAGCTCGGGCTCAGGTGAGTATTTAGGGGGGCACAGGGGAGCTACTACTAAAGTTTTTTTTTACTTTAATGCAGAGAATGCATTAAGGTAAAAAACCTTCTACCTTTACAAGCACTTGAAGCAAGTGATAATAACAAAAATGCAAACAAATGGCAAAAATACAGGCCCTCATCCTTGGGCTATGGCATGATTACCTAAGGCAGTGATGGCGAACCTTGGCACCCCAGATGTTTTGGAACTACATTTCTCATGATGCTCATGCACTCTGCAGTGTAGTTGAGCATCATGGGAAATGTAGTTCCAAAACATCTGGGGTGCCAAGGTTTGCCATCACTGACCTAAGGTGATCAATAGTGGATTTACAGCCAAAGCTGCCCATTTCATCACTGCATACCCACTAACCTTTGATATCTTAAAACTTTTTATTCTTTTATTTTAATTTTTTTGGGTTAGTATACATTTTCATAATATAAATAAAGGGTACTAGTGCGCTTCACCTTGCTAATCAATGTGTAGGGTAATAAAAGTGAAATTAATATAAGTGTGTGAAAGCAGCCTACAAAAAAATAGTGATCTCAGCACTAATAGTGGTACAATAAAAGTGAATAAATTGCGGCGCTAACAGCAAAAAACAACTAAATAAAAATGATTCTTATCTAAAAAATATGTAAAGTGCAAAGAGTGTGAATCACCTCGCAAAGTGCAAAATGTGCGATAAAGACAATACAAATAAAATATTTACTACAATATTACATGTGCTTGCATAACACAATCATGCAAAAATATAAAATCCAGAGAAATTGCTGAGAAGAAAATGTGCAAAAAATGCAAAAATCTAAAAATATTAATAAATAATGCTCATTAATTCCAGTTCATGCAATTGCTTTGTGAGCACAAATCAAAGTCCATGCACAAAAGTGACTTCCAAAGTGTGTGCTAATCCAGTGACTGAATTCAGTGCCAAGCCAGTGCACCACCAGTTTCCCCACCAGTTTTATATTGTGTTTCTATACCAAGTAATTGAGGTGAGAGGCTGGGGGAAACTGGTGGTGCACTGGCTTGGCACTGAATTCAGTCACTGGATTAGCACACACTTTGGAAGTCACTTTTGTGCATGGACTTTGATTTGTGCTCACGAAGCAATTGCATGAACTGGAATTAATGAGCATTATTTATTAATATTTTTTGATTTTTGCATTTTTTGCACATTTTCTTCTCAGCAATTTCTCTGGATTTTATATTTTTGCATGATTGTGTTATGCAAGCACATGTAATATTGTAGTAAATATTTTATTTGTATTGTCTTTATCGCACATTTTGCACTTTGCGAGGTGATTCACACTCTTTGCACTTTACATATTTTTTAGATAAGAATCATTTTTATTTAGTTGTTTTTTGCTGTTAGCGCCGCAATTTATTCACTTTTATTATACATTTTCATACTTATCTCATATTGAGGTTAAGGTGAAAAGTCTGTAGTGATCATAAATGCACATAGTATATATTCCAGTATTTTTTTACTTATGTTACTATTACCCTTATTTGTAATGGATGGGAGAGGGTCACTGTATGTTTTTATGGATTGACAGTAGACTTAGTCACATAACTGCTGCATATGATTGTGGTCTTTTCTTGAGGCCATTGTATTAAAACTTCCCTGAAGGCCGTACAGTTCACTGGTGAATTATAAAAGTATCAATCTGGGTGATAGTCCAGAGTCCTTATATTTATTGGTGAGATAAACCTTTCTATTCAAAAACCAGTGGTAAAATATGATATTCAAACAAAAGAAAATGAGATTCAATGGAAAGGCCTGGAGTATATTAAACAAACTAAAGATGATTCATTTTTCCATGGGTGATCAGACACAAGCAATGTATGTCAGAAGACCTTGTAGCTTCAGAATTGCCCAGGGCCCTTGATATTTTAATTCACTACTGTGGTATGACTCAACATTTAAAAGGTATACATTTATTTGTGGCATATGAGTCACAACATTTTTATGCCAGTATAGGAAATTGAAGATTACAATTGACATAGAACCACTTAGAAGGTCTAAGGTGGTGATGAAAAAGAATGTGGAGAATGCAATGATGTATTAAAGGAGATATAAAACTGCCACTCTCCAAGTAGATTAATATGTTAAAATTAACCTAATATATAGCAGTAATAAGGTCACCCCTATATTTTTAAATCCTATCAAATCCCTCCCTTCTTCCTACTCAGCAAACAAGAAAACCAAAAGTGACACAACTACAAAAAAGGCAAGGAACCTAACAACTTGGAGTGCTTGTTCACACGAGTTACATTGCGCGCCGCATCAAAATGCTCTGCCTTCTGCAGGCACATGGGGATGCCACAAATTCCTAATTGTACCCCCATGCATATAGCAAACATGGGTGCATTTTCAGCCACCAAATGCATAGTACCACAGTACCATGCAGTTTATTGCAGTGCAATTTAAAAAATGTTGCCTGCCCTACTTTTTGCATGTTCCTACACGTTGGGCAGCCCATTAAAAAAAATGAGCGGCCCAAAATGCGCTGTGTGTGAGCATGCCGCATTTTGAAAAAAAAAAACGGCTGGACTCAGACGTCCCTTATGGTATAAACAAGCCCTGAATCTAATCTAGTTAAGGTGCCTCGTATGTATGCCATATTACACATGTCCAACAGTCCTGAATCTCTTAGTAACTTTCATGTTTTGAGCCATCAAAGGCCAAATGTTGCCCAAAGGTGATATTAAAAGTGTTCAAGTTATGGGCAGTATTTGTACAGACTAGTAAAGAAAAGACTAACATGACCTAATTTCATTTAAATGGGGATGTTTTAGCAGAGATCACCCTAGAGCACTTTTCCTACAGACATTTTGTGGGCAGGCTCTTGGAAGTCAGAGCAACAGCAGAATTTTTCTGGAAAAGTAATTAATATAAGCATGTGAATTGGAAAAGAGAGGGGTGGGGAACAGGCTACATTCTGTAGTCTATAAGGTAGGGCGGATAATGCTGGATAGGATTTCATAGCAGAAATGGTACTGTGTTGTCAGCCCAAACAGGAATTTACAAGTAAACTAAAAAGGTATTTTTCTCTATTTGCAGTGTTTGTAAAGGAATAAATATGGGAAAATGTATATGTATTGCAGAGATAGTCATTATTACTACAATACATATATACAGTATGTATATACCAGTGATGGCAAACCTTGGCACCCCAGATGTTTTGGAACTACATTTCCCATTATGCTCCACTACAATGCAAGTTACCAGAGCATCATGGGAAATGTAGTTCCAAAACATCTGGAGTGCCAAGGTTCGCCATCACTGGTATATACATTCACTGGCCACTTTATTCAGAACACCTCTTCAATTGCTTAGTGACACAAATTGCTAATCAGCCAATCACATGGCAGTATCTCACTGCAGTTAGGCATCTAGACGTGGTGATGACACTTGCTGAAGTTCAAACCAAGCATCAGAATGGGGAAGAAAGGGGATTTAAGTGACTTTGAACATAGCATGGTTGTTGGTGTCAGATGGGTTGAGACTGGTATGAGGCTGGTATGAAACTGCTAATCTACTGGGATTTTCACGCACAACCAACTCTAGGATTGAGAGAAAATGGTCTGAAAAAGAGAAAATATCAGGTGAGCAGAAGTTGTGTGGATGAAAATTCCTTGTTGCTGTCATAGGTCAGAGGAGTATGGGCAGACTGTTTTGAGATGATAGAAAGGCAACAGTGTTAGGGCTAGGCTTAGCCCTTCCTTCTCTGAGCTGGCCGCTCAGCTGTTGGCTAATTGTCAGCTCCTATCTCAGAGTTACTCAGCTGTTGATGATATCCTGCTCATCAGTCCTACCTACTTAAGCCAGTCACCAGATCTCAATCCAATAGAGAAGCTTTGGGGTGTGGTGGAACGGGAGATTTGCATCATGGATGTGCAGCCGACAAATCTGCAGCAACTGCGTGATGCTATCAAGTCAATATGGACCAAAATCTGTTTCCAACACCCTGTTGAATCTATGCCATGAAGAATTAAGGCAAAATAGGGTTGAACCACATACTAGCAAGGTGTACCTAATAAAGTGGGCGGTGAGTGTATGTGTACGTACATGTATTATATATATATCTCAACACATCTTGTTTACAAACGTTATAGATACTTATGGCACTGCAAAGTCTTTTTAATATTATTTTCTGTGTTATTAGGCTAGGAAATGTTTATACATTTTTTATATAGCTATTTTATACAGACTGAAATATGTTTTGCAGTCGGATCTTTATCACACCATAGCTCATATCTTATTATGGTTCAGTTGGTTATTGTTACAATAAATTAATAGATATAGTTAGTGAAAACTTTCCTTCTGCTTGAACATAGCACTAGCTATTTTAAACACATCTAGCTAAGCACCTGCTTTTAGCAGTATTGACCTCCACAATGTATCTTTTAAAGAAAGCTAATAACATGCAATAGTTTTCTTTAATATATTAACACCTAAAAGTCATTTCATCCTGTTTTAATTTGTTAATTAATTCATCAGCTCAGTACATTTCTGACTCCCATAAAACATGTTTAATGAATGAAAATACTTTGCAAAAAAAACTTCAGAGTTCAGTGCCCCATATCGAGTTGTTAAACTAATGAATTCAAATTTAATTTTGACACAATCTAACCCCCCGTTGAAAATAAAAATTACATATAACGCTGACTTACAGTAAATGAATGGTCAAGACTACTATTTTAAAAGCCATAATATACGGCGTGACAGACTGCATAATTAAGTTCACATTCTCTATTGGATGTTCAGACTGCTAAAGGAGATATGGTTGAATTTCACTACACTCAATACATTTCCAGTTGTAGCAAAAGACTTTAAGCCAGAGAGTGGAAATGACATTGAAGAAGAGATTTTTGCCTTAAGGGTCTGTTCAGCATTTATATGACACTATAGCATAACATTCAAAAAGGTCAAAAATTTTATAGTTGTCCAAAGGAAATGGAGATGTACCGCAGACTGATTTGTCTGGTCTTACAGAAATTTGAGACGTCTTCAACAAGGTTAAAGAGACAATGCCAACAAGTACATATTTTGAGCCCAATTCGCTTTGCTGATCTTTTCTACAAGGCAAAGAGCAATTTTCATGTCTTACGGCTCTTTGGGAGATTTTCTGAAAAGTGATTATTGGTCTAGCTGAGTGATCACAAAATATACAGTTATAGTATTTGGCAGAAAATGGCAGATCAGCCCAGGCAAAGCTTAGAAAAAAAAAGTGATAGTACATATAATTAAAATCTTGATTCCCCATTACAAGAAGAGGCTGTGGCATAATTTCACCCTCTTTGTCATTTGTGAAACCAATTAAACATCAGACATCTGCCCCAACCGCTTTATTAAAATGCAGAGTATAATTTCCAGTGTTTAACATTATTTGCAAAACACTCTGCATCTGTCTAAATTTTCATTATCACATGTAAGAAGCTGGGAAAAAATGTAAATAAAATGCCCATTGCCTTTACAGTGAATATAATCAAAGGCTTGCTTTAGAATGATCACTAGTAAAAGACCTGTTTATATAATACAAGCAGCTCTGTGTTTAATAAACCACCAAAGCAGTCACAATATATTTACAGACCGACCATCACTTTAGTTACGTTGGGTAGTTAGGTAAGTTTTATGTATATATACAACTGTATCATTATTACTTTCATCTTATGAATTTAAAAATTCCACAGATATTACGATGGATACCCAAACTGCAAATTTGTTTTGCAAATAAAATAAAATAAAAACGAAGTGGAATCACTGTTTGAACATTTGAAGCATATTTTCACGTTATTGGCTATAAGGGTTACTGCACTGATAGTTCACAACTGAAATTTTGTTTTGCAGATAGTTAATAGTTTGCTTATTTTACAACTGTAATCCATTTACAACTGTACAACCATTATTTAACTTATTATAACCAAAGATATATCTTTGAAGACTGAGTTAAGAGCATGTTGTAAAGAAGACATCGGCCTTTCTTATTACACTGATGATGATGTGGCCGAGTAGCCAGAAGTGAAAAATCAGTGGGCTGGCATTTTTTAATTGTATCTGACATGGGATAATAGCTGGAAAGAAAGCTGCACAAAGGCAAATTATTATTATTACTATTATTATTATTATTAATAATAATAATAATAATAATAATAGTAATAATAGTATGATGATGGTAATGATTAATAATAATAATAATAATAATAATAATAATAATAATATGTAGATGATAATGTTTATTATTATTATTTGGCCCACCCAGTGTGAGTTTTTTATTACATTGTCACTGTACATGGACACTGTCAGACTTTAAACATTAAAAACATTCAATTATAAGGCATTAAATGTTAAACATTTGACATTAAATTGTCATTTTTTATTTTCTATCCATTGCAAGGCCAAGTTCTCTTATGTTACCGAGTATTACATAGCAACTTGAAAATACAAACAAATTCTTCAGCAAGCAAATACACAATTGCTTAGATACATAAATAACACAATACAGCATAAACAGACACAATGGGGTTGATATACTAAAACTTTGTGTAGCGGGATATAATTGTGTATTAGTGCAAATAATGTGATGTACAATGTAAATCTATGGACAATGTTATTCACTAGTATTGGATGCCTCTGATCTAGTGACCAAAACTGGAAATGGACTTTAGCTATTTTCCTTTTCTATAGTGTTGGAAAGATAACAGGAAGTGACTGTGTTTACTTTCGTTATTTGACCTCATCTACCCAGGAGTCTGTGTGACCTACTCATGAAAACTTGGATATGCAGTGCATGCTGGGTCAGGTATAAAAGGGACTGCAGCGGCCATATTTGGTCTCTTGGAACCACGTTGCCTGACTGTGTGGAAATGTGTGTAAGGTTCTCGGACGCATCGGTAGATAGTGAGCATGGAGTGCAAACCGGATTGTTTGCTGGGTGACTTGAGGGAGCCAAGAGCTGGTGATCAGACCAATGGGGATTGGAGATGCTTGCTGGAGCAGTGGAGAGCCGGATCCAGTCAGTGGAGTGACATCTGGCCTAGTCAACGGAAGCAAGCTGCAGTTGTAGGACTCAAGCCATCACTCAGAACTCTGATCCGATTCATGAGTGGGTTGCGGCCCACTGTTTAATCTATTACACGTACTTAGACTTACTAATAGGCCTTGCTGGGACCTGTTGTTCCACGGAAGCATAATTTAGCAACTGACACTTAATAGGCTTGAGGCCTGTTTCACTTTAGTACCTACATGTGATTACAAGTTTCTGGAGTTATACCTGGAGTGTTCTAAGTTAACTTTCTCTACTTACCCCTTAGGATTACAATTATTTGAGGAACTATTTAGGCTAGCGAAGAAAGAAGATAAAGGAAGGGATACATTAAGTGAGGCCTCACGTAGACTTTAAATAAGGGGAGCTCCCAGGTCTAGATAGTAACATACTTGCATGTTATTTATTGCATTTGCCTGTTGACTTATGTTCTGCTGATGTTCTATGTTGGAATGACAGTACAAACTCTGTAACCACCTATTTGCAATATTTTAAGTAAAAGTATTCCTGTTTAAGAGTACAAGTGTGTGGTTTACTCTCTTTCCCCACCAGGTGGAGCCAGAATATCCTGAGGGATAGACACAGGTACATTATACTGTTTACACTGCACTGTATTATTATTGCACTACAGCTGTGCTAAGGGAACAGAGTCATTCAGAAGGGGGGGTTCTCAGTAGAATGCAGGCCCAATTCAAATCAGCATCTCCTTCGGGGGTCAGTGCTACACGTGGGGGCTCATCCGGGATTTCTGTCACTCAAGAGAGACCCCGCCCCCTGGCTACTATAGACCCCGATAAGGCAGTCCAGTGGTGTGAAGCAGAAGGGATATGCTCGGAGGCAAGTGTGGCTATTGAGTTTCCTGGAAGCTGCTGGGGAGAGAAGGAAATTAAAGTGGTACAGGCCTTGTCCCCAGACAAGAAAGCTTATGTGGTCTCAGTATGACCCGGCCACGAAACTGACTGCACCTACGCATTGATAGAATGGAGGCAAGATGTCCCTGAGAACTTCCACGGTGCCAGCATAAAAATGTCTGAGAGAATGAAATTTCTTTTGACACACCCTAGTAAGAAAGTGTGGGGCTCTCCAACTCAGAAGCAGCTAGAATCTTTGAGTCAAGAAATCAGAGTTGCTGCTCAGCAGGGAGCTGGACAACAGGTGGCTGATCTAAAGCGACATTTTGAAGAGATGAATGCGAAATTTCAGGAGGCCTCTAGACTTATGGCTGAACGCCTCAGTGGAGCATGTACCTTTCAAGAAAGTTCCCCTGTTGGCCAAACGGCTGAAAGCCCTAGCCCCGTGCAGAAGATGCGCTCCTCGGGCCCTCTACAAGAAATAACCATTCAGAAAGATTTCCGCATAGATGGACAAATAGGAGAAAAGGGAAAGAAAGACAAACTGTCCTACATCAGTCTCGCACACCAAGTGGAGTTGGGGCTAGGGAGAGGCTACTCAGACTTGAAATCAAGGAGGCAGTAATTCAGGCTATCAGTCTCGGGTCTAGTGTCAGGGCCATGTTGGAAAGGAAAGCTGGGTTGGCCGTGAATCAGTTGATGAGAGTCCTGCAGAGCTACTATGAGGAGGAAGATACTCCTGCGTTGTATTATAAACTGATGAAGATCATGCAGGATGATAACAAGACCTCTCAAAACTTTCTATTCTGGGCTATCGAGCTTAAGGATCGCCTGTTAGCAGCCACACAGGAGGAAGGACTCGGAGATCACTTTGGGGCTGAACTCATAAAACGGAAGTTCCAGAGATCGGTGACCACAGGGTTGAAGAATGACCATGTCAAGGTAGCCCTGAGACATTACTTGGAGAACCCCTCCACACCAGATGAAGTCCTTATAGAGAAGGTGAATGAAGCAGAGAAAGTAGAGCTTGAGAGAGACCAGAAACAGAGGAAACTTTATCCCCCTAGTCCTTCCAGTGTTGAGGTCCGGCAAGTAGATGCTCCCTCGGATGTCTGGGAGCCCAGCATACTGGCAGCAAGGGCTGAACAAGGATCCTGGCTCTCGCCCAATCACCACCTTTCCGCAAGTCAGACCGGGAAAGGTGGTGGAGGGAAATTATGGAAATTATGACAATACTGATGACTCAACTGGCAAGCCCTCATCTGGAGAAAGTACTGTCAAAAGAAACCTCAGAGACCTTTGACCACCCTACCAAACCCCCACCTAGAACCTGCTTCAAATGTGGAGGGATAGGACATTTCTAGTGGATGTGCCCTAGCCCAGTGGCAGAAACCAAGCCCAAACAGCTGTCGGAAAACTTCCAAGGGCCCCAGTGAAGGAGTCAACTGGGTGCCCGGCTAATGGAAAATCTCCTATACCGACTCCAACACCCTCTGTCTCTAAAAGGCCCCCAAAGCAAAAAGCGAAGATACGGGCCACCAAACCAGCCAAAGGGACAACATCCAGTGGGATCCCTCCCAATCTAGTGGGACCCTCACCAATTGTCCCCATACAAGTTGAAGGGATCTACACGAAGGCATTGCTGGACACTGGAGCTCAGGTGACCCTATTATACAGGGACTTCTATGACCGACATCTCAAGCACTTACCGCTACATTTGTCAAAGCTTAACTGAATAAGTTGAAGTTAGAAACTGATGGGCTGCCATGTACAGCTGTACCAGATTTTGCACTCTTCAGTTTTAGTAAATGAATCCCAATATTTCAGTGGGCAAAAATAAAATTAGAATTTGTAATATTAGTAATTTTAGGAGAAAATAGTAGTGAGATCTGAAGCTATAATTATAGCACAGACACTTGAGCTGGCACAGTCAACTGAAATGTTATGTTTATTATATCATTCATTTAAAAACAAATACAGTATAATAATTTCTGCTGAGAAGGCTTTCCATTTTGAAAATACTATTGGCAAACACACCCACATCCGGTATTACCATTCGCCCACCCTTGAAGCATCCTATAGCCACCTGACCTTCACCCCACCTACCAAAAACCTATCTTCAATACAAAAAAACACCCTTCCTCTCCCCATCTACCCTATCGTCATTCTACCCCCCCCCCCTTTTTTTCTCTTCCCTAACCCCCCTTTTTTATTTCTTCACCCACTCTGTCTTCCCTCCCCAGCACGATACAACCAAAACTTTAACACCCCACACTCGTCATGACTTCACCTATCATAAAAACCAACAACCTTTCCCTGAAATGAATCTGTTTGAATGCCAAAGGCCTAAATATACCAGAAAAACATTCACAGATCTTATCCACCATGCGTAGCATGAAAGCAGACATAGTTTTTCTGCAGGAAACACATTTTTGCTCAAAAACAGTTCCTAAACTTACAAATAACTTCTTCCCCCACAGCTATAATGCTACATCCCCAATTTCTAAATCTAAAGGAGTTTCCATACTCCTATCCAAAAATGTACCCCTCCAAATTTCAGACACCCTCATAGATGACTAGGGTAGATAAATCTTTCTTAACCACTTCAATACTGGGAACTTAAACACCTTCCTGCCCAGACCAATTTTGAGCTTTCAGCGCTGTCGCACTTTGAATGACAATTGTGCGGTCATGCTACACTGTACCCAAATGACATTTTTATAATTTTTTTCCCACAAATAGAGCTTTCTTTTGGTGGTATTTGATCACCTCTATGGTTTTTATTTTTTGCGCTACAAATAAAAAAATACCGAAAATTATGAAAAAAAATATGTTTTTTTTGGTTTCAGTTTCAAAACTTTGTAAATAAGTAAGTTTTCTCCTTCACTGATGGGCACTGATGGGGCTACACTGATGGGCACTGATAAGGCGGCACTGATGGGCACCAATGATGTGGCACCAATGAAGTGTCACTGATGAGGTGGCATTGATGGACACTGATATGTGGCACTGATAGGTGGCACTGATGGGCACTGATAGGTGGCACTGATGGGTGGCACTGATGGGCGACATGGATGGGCACTGATAGGTGGCACAAATTGGCACTGATAGCTGGCATGGATTGGCATGGATGGGCGGCACAGATGGGCATGTATAGGCGGCACAGATGGGCATGGATAGGCGGCACAGATGGGCATGGGTGGGCACTGATAGGTTGCACGCATGGGCACTGATAGGCGGCACAGGTGGGCACTCATAGGCGGCACAGGTGGGCACTCATAGGCGGCATTGGTGTTATACTGTAATAATGGATGCCAATCAGTGCCAAACAATAATGCATGCCAATCAGTGATGCCCATTGTTGGCACTGATTGGCATCCATTATGGGCACTGATTGGGCATCCCTGGTGGTCTGGTGGCGTCCCTAGTGGTCCAGTGTGGGCATCCTCTGGGGGGCTGTGCTGATAATCGATCAGCACAGACCCAACCCTGTCAGAAGGGCAGCCGATCGGCTCTCCTCTACTCGCGTCTGACAGATGCGAGTGAGGAAAAGCCGATCATCGGCTCTTCCTATTTACACTGTGATCAGCCGTGATTGGACACGGCTGATCACGTGGTAAAGAGTCTCCATCGGAGACTCTTTACCAAGATCGTAGTTTCCGGGTGTCAGACTGACACCCCGCAACAAAGATCACGCGATGCGCGCCCCCGGGGGCGCGCAGCGGCTCATAATCCTGATCACGTCATATGATGTCCGATCAGGATTATGCAACCACTTTGCCACCGTCAATTGCCTATAGGGCGGGCGGCAAGTGGTTAAAGACACTCTAAGAGACAAAATGATCATGTTGGAAAACATATATAGTCCCAACTCAGCTCAAGTGCCATTCTTTCCGTACCATCGCACAACTACTATTCACTTTCCAAGAAGGAAACTTAATTCTAGGGGGAAACGTCAACATCCCTCTAGATCTCTTCGCGACACTTCATCAGGCATGTCCCATCTACCATATCGAGCAGTTAGATAAATTAGGATATGCCTTCAGGATCTCTTACTTCATGAAACCTGGCGTTCTCTCCACCCAAAGGACAAATATTTCACCTCCTTCTCTATCCCACGGAAAAGGTACTCTCATCTCGACTACCTATTTCTTACACAACAAGATCTCTCTTACCTGAAGGCGGCAACCATAGAACCAATTACCCTATCTGACCACCATCCTATATCAGTCACACTTTCCCGACAAGATCACCCACACTCAAATCTGGAGACTGGACTCACGCATCCTGACAGACAAAATCAGAGAAGTAGAGATTTGTAAATGCCTTGTTGATTACTTCAATGAGAACAACACTCCTCCAAACTAACCCAATGGGAGGCACACACATGTGTAGTAAGTGGAAAGCTCATCTCACTAGCAGCAGCAATTAAAAAAGAAAATAAAGCCAGACTTACAGAATTATACACTAAGCTCAGAACACTTGAAGTGATACAAACGTAACTTGGCTCAAAAGTCCTACGTAGAACTTACCGAAACCCATGTGCGTCTACAGGAAGAACTGGGACACAATCTTAAGAAAATAATACACTCTATCACAGAAGCTCTTTTATGAAGTCAGAAATAAATGTGGCCATCTATTAGCCCAGGCAATGCGCATGAAAAAAGCTAAAAATACAGTACACCAAACCCACTCCCCATCTGGTAAGGTACTTATGAAAAATGTGACATTGCTCAAGAATTTGAAAGATATTATTCCACCTTATATGACCTTACCACATCTAATGCCCCCACCTCTCCCTCTTTGGAAAGGCATAATGAGATTAAATCATTTATAGACAAATTAGCCCTAAAGCAATACCCACAGAGGCCATCAAAGAGCTAGCATCTCCAATCATTGTAAAAGAATGGGAACAGGCAATAAAACAACTAAAATCAGGCAAAAGTCCTGGTTCAGATGGCCTACCCGCAGTATACAACAAGACTCTCTCAAAAACACGAAATTCCCCCTTCTTGAATGCTTTCAACTCCCTTTCTTTTGCAAATCCTCTCACACATGGGATGCTTGAAGCCCACATAATGGTCATCCCCAAAGAAGAGAAATACCCCACACATACTGGGAATTATAAGCCAATATCACTACTTAACGTAGACATCAAAATATTCTTTAACCACTTGCTTACTGGGCACTTAAACCCCCCTCAGTCCCAGACCAATTTTCAGCTTTCAGCGCTGATGCACTTTGAATGACAATTGCGCGGTCATACAACACTGTACCCAAATGAAATTTCTATCATTTTTTTCCCACAAATAGAGCTTTCTTTTGGTGGTATTTAGTTACAGCTCGGAGTTTTATTTTTTGCTAAACAAACAAAAAAAGATGCAAAAAAAAAAAAAAAAAAAATCATGTTTTAATAGTTTGTTATAAAATTTTGCAAACGGGTCATTTTTCTCCTTCATTGAAGTGCGCTGATTAGGCGGCACTGATAGGCTGCATTGGTGGGCACTGATGGGCTGCATTGGTGGGCACTGATGGGCTGCATTGGTGGGCACTGATAGGCTGCACTGGTGGGCACTGATAGGCATAGTTAAGGCGGCACTAATAGGCACAGATAAGGCGGCACCGATGGGCACAGATAAGGCGGCACTGATGGGCAAAGATGGGCACAGATAAGATGGCACGGATGGGTGGCACGGATAAGTGGCACGGATGGGTGGCACGGATGGGCACTGATAGGTACCACAGATAGATGGGACTGATGGGCACTGATAGGTGGCACTGATAGGTGGCTCTGATAGGTGGCACTGCTGGGCACTGATGGGCGGCACTGCTGGGCACTGATGGGCGGCACTGCTGGGCACTGATGGGCGGCACTGGGGTGCAGCACCTGAGGCAGATTTTGGGTGGCACTGTGGGTGGCACTGCTGGGTGGCACTGTGGGTGGCACTGTGGGCACTGCTGGGTGGCACTGTGGGCACTGCTGGGTGGCATTGTGGGCACTATGGGCACTGCTGGGTGGCACTGACAGGGGGGCACTTACTTTATTTCAGGATGGCACTACGGGTGGCAGGTGGGCACTGGCAGGGGGCAGGTGTCCTTTTAAATTGCTGGCCGTGTTCGGGACTGATGTCCCGAACACGGCCGCCGGCGATCGGCTTTTTTTTTTTCTCCTCGCGCTGTCAGCGCGAGGAGGAATACTAGCCGATTACCGGCTCCGTTTTATCACATGATCAGCTGTCATTGGCTGACAGCTGATCACGTGATAAGGGGTCGGGATCGACCCCTTACACGGATCGGTGATCAGGCGAGTCTCACGGACTCGCCGATCACAGAGCGCGCCGCGCGCGCCCCTCAGGGGGCGCGCAGGCCGCTCGTAACCGGGACTACGTCAATAGACGTAGTCCCGAAAATGTGGGTCCGCGCTATTGCCGTCATTTTGCAATAGCGCGGATCCCAAGTGGTTAAGATACTAGCAAACAGGCTCCTCCCACTATTCCCCTCAGTTATCTCCCAAGACCAAGAAGGCTTCATCCCAGGTCGCGAGGCCAGGGACAACAACATCAAAGCAATCAACCTACACCACATGATAACACAAACAAACCAAAAAGGCTTCTTCCTATCCCTAGATGTGGAGAAGGCATTTGACAGAGTGTCATGGGACTACATGAGATGCGCTTGGGTTGGACTGGCACCAATCTTTTCGGCGTCTGGATGCTGTGTCTCCCCTTGTCTGTGCTTGTTCCAACTGTTTTATCCAGACCAGTTGGTAACATTTTATTTGTATGATCTAGACAGTGGTTGCTTGATTCTGCCCACACGCGTGTTTTTGTGATTTTTTTGTACTTTCATACTTATATCATATTTTTGAATAAATAGCAATTTGATTAGAGATTTCAGGTGATTTGCTTCTCAGTGAGCCTCAACTTTCTATTCTCCTTCTGTTTGGGACATTCTTTTTTTCATATGGTTATATAGAGGTTAGAGAGCAATCACTTGGTACATACCGCACGCATGCTCAGTAGGCCTATTTTCTCTTAGTAATCTGTGGTGTTTAATACTGGATCACCAGTGATCCTTTCTTCTGAGGCCACTGGTGGCGGGTTCTCTGATGGACAAATGATCACTGTTGGTTTGTTTGCATATTTGTCTGCTGTTTGCTCTTATCACTGTTAGTGCAGTTAGTTTTTGGTATGGCATTAGTCATAGGAGAATACATTGATCAAGAGATTAGTCAAGCTTTCAATTTCCACTCCATCTCAAGAAGAGGTGATTAAAATGCGGTTTGAGGATCATAAAAAATTACTAATAAAACACTTGAATAGAAAGTGGGATATTTCCTTCCTTGAAGCTTACATCTCGCATAAAATAGTACCAAGAGGGTTGAGGGACAGAGTGATACCTGCTGAACACCTTCACAGCCCTAGATTCTTAGCCCTTGTACACACGGTCGGACATTCCGACAGCAAAATCCATCGGATTTTTTCAGACGGATTTTGTCCGAAAGTGGTGTTACATACACACTGTCGGACAAAGTTGTCAGAAAATCCGATCGTTCAGAACGTGATGACGTTCATGCCTTGCGACAGGACTACGTTGCGGCTAGTAGCCAATAGCTTTGGTGTCATAATTTGATCTGAGCATGCGTGTCACTTTGTCCGATCGGATCATGTTGTCTGAAAATTTTATAGCCCAGCTCTCAAACTTTGTCGTCAGATATTCGGACAACACGGTCCGATTGGACATTTTCCGTCAGAATATCCGACCGTGTGTACAAGGGCTTAGAGAAGTGGAAAGAATCATGCATAGACCATGGAGTGTCAGTAATTAAACTTATAGTAGAAGAGAGGATTCAATTAGATGAGCTGTCTAATGCAATAGCTGAAAGTTCCCAAGGTTTAGAGCCCTACAAAGACTCAGAAAAATTTCTGAGATTTAATGATACACTCAAAAAGGAAATTGAGAAAACACAACATACGTTGAAAGTCACAAAGTAATCTAAATTCAGACAGGACCTAGGAGATTGGGAGAGGGGTGACATTTTTTACCTCAGACCACGTCAGAGCCAAAGTAGGGCAATATGTGGTAACAATAGATCATCTTCCAGCCAACCTAAATCAGTTACTTTTTTAGAAAAGGAGGGGGCGGAGGGCGAGAACAGGGAAAGTTACCAAGAAGCAAGGCCCAATACCCGCAAACAACAAGCCCCCAATCACAACAAAAACCATCGGACAGGGACCGCAACTCGTCCAAAGGGGGGATATGTACCAGAAGTCAAAGGAGCCAGAGAGATCACCAGTAGACACGTTGGAAGTCAGGGATATGAAAGTTATCAACCTTTCAAATTTTATACTGAAAAAAGGGCATATTGACCTTTTACAATGAGGTATGTCCTTCTCACCCACAAACCATATGGACGAATTCACTGTGTTCAAGGATGTCACTCTTTTTCTTAGGAAGATTTTTCTCTGCTTTCCCCATGCTTACAAATCCTCACCCAATACCGGGTCGGATGTTGTCGACAGTAAAGATGAGGAGATAATAGAGATTCTTAATTCCCTCTTAGAAGAGAATGAGATAGCGGAGAACAACCAGGGTACAATCATAAGGAAATCGAAATTGAATATCAGGTCCAGCAGGATGCCTCCACTTAAGAAAAATAAGTGGTTGAATAAAATAAGGGAACTTTCTGAAGCCCAGCAGTTAATTATAAAAAGAAGTGACAAAGGAGGCAATGTTGTCCTTCTAAATGAAAAGGATTATGAGAAAGAAGTGTTTAGACTTCTGGGTGATAGTCAAACCTATCAAAAGCTATCTAGTGACCCTTTTCCCAATCTCATTTTAGATCTCAATACTAAGCTAAAATTAGCGGCTGAAGCAGGCCTCCTTACTAAGCGGGAGTCGCAGTACTTAATGGTAGAAGAATTCAACACATCCATATTTTACATAATCCCAAAACAAGTCCCTGACCAATACCCCAGGGAGACTGATCGTCTCCGCCATCAAGGACCCCTTGGAAAGAGTTGTGAAATATTTGGACAATCTCCTAAATGACATGGTGATCGATTTGCAATCCTATGTGAAGGATACTGAGGATGTCCTAGGATGGATTGCTAAGATAGACCTTCAGGAAGGAATCCTACTGGTGGGGATCAATGTTGAGTTCCTATATACATCGAACCCTCACGAGTGGGGGATCAGGGCGACAGAATTCTTCCTTGAAAAACATTTCCCGCTATGTGGACCCCAAAATGAGTTCCTGGTTGGTATGCTCACCTTTGCCCTTAATAACAATTATTTTAAATTTCTAACGTATTTCTACCAGCAAATAAATGGTACCTCTATGGGAGCACATTGGGCTCCGGCATACGCGTGCCTCTATCCGGGACTTTGGGAGGAGGATGTGATGTATACTTCGCAGATGTACCTGGGCCATGTTCGCATGTGGCTCAGGTACATCGACGACGTCTTGATGATCTGGAGAGGTGTTGAGGGTTCACTCAAGGAGTTTATCAATTTCCTCAATTTGAATGATCGAAATATCAAACTGACGTATGTGTGGGACTATGAAAGGATTTCCTTTTTGGATCTCTCGATCACTAATTGTGCAACAACAAAGGTAATTTATATGGTAACCTGTCTGTGTAACAAAATGTACATTGGTAAAACCAAAACGACAGGAGGGAAATTCTAGAAAAAAATCCAGACAAGTCATGCGCTATACATGAGATTGCACCATTCTTCGCAGGTTATAAGTTATGGATGGGCATCCAGACTTTGTGAGTACAGCGCACCATACATAACATCACCGGAGGTAACAAGAATTCCCAGTGATTGTTCATGAATGAGAATGCACAGCATTTGGTTGCATGTTCAGGATTGATACTTACTTATTCGTTTATCATTATTTTTGTTGATTCTTGGCCCATACTTGCATGCTATCACCTTGACCTGATGATTGCCCACTTAGGGAATTATTTCCAATGCACAAAGTTTACTTCAGCATTATCAGAGCAGCTGTTGCATCCCATATACAGTGCTACCCCATGGACAAACAATAGAATTGTTTCTGTGCTCATTATATACTTACACAGGTTGAGTTCCCTGCCTTTCCCATCTTCAGCCCCAGGGGAGATTGAAGTCAGCCCTGCCGTTAGATTCCGCAATTGCTGGTGTATTATAGATGCGCTTGGGTTTGACTGGCACCAATCTTTTTGGTGTCCGGACGTTGTTTAATGTCCGGTGTATGTATGTTGTTCTGTGTCTCTCATTGTCTATGCTTGTTCTGACTGTTTTATCCAGACCAGTTGGTAACATTTTATTTGTGTGATCTAGACAATGGTTGCTTGATTCTGCCCACATGTGTGTTTTTGCCTTCATACTTATATCATATTTATTAATAAATAGTAATTTGATTAGAGATTTCAGGTGATTTGCTTCTCAGTGAGCCTCAACTTTTTTGTCTCCTTCTTTTTCGGACATTCCTTTTTTTCTACATGAGAGCAGTCCTACAAGCCATAGGCATAGGCCCATATATGATTGGCCTAATGTTCTCTTTTTATTTGCGAATCCCTCAACCAAAGTGAGAGTCAACAACACTCTGTAAAATGACTTTCCCATCTGTAATGGGATGAGACAGGGCTGTCCCCTATCCCCTATCCTTATTGTACTAAGTCTTCAACCTTTCCTTCGCAACCTTTCTTCCATAAAACACAACCTAAACATACAAGGGGTCCAAGCAGCCAAAAGGGAATATAAATACGCTGCATTCCCAGATGACATTCTATTATTCCTCACAAATCCACTTACCACTCTATCAGTACTACTAGCATAATCCCAACACTTCAAAACTACTTCAAACCTTGGAATCTATTTCAACAAATCTTTTGCCCTCAACATTTCTTTATCACAGCACCTAGTAGACCAATGAAAGGAAAACCTCCCATTCCATTGGAATCCAGTTTCAATCACATGCTTAGGCATACAACTCCCCACCAATCTATCATATGACTTATACATGAAAAACCACATGTCAATCCTAAACAATCTGACTTCTGATCTCAAAAACTGGAATAAACCAATATTCTCATGGTTTGGAAGAGCAGCTATCTTAAAAATGAATCCTCTACCTAGACTGCTATACATTCTACAGACGATACCCATACACGTCCCACCAGCATTTTTCAAAATGCATAAAAGTATATGCTCAAGATTTCTCTGGAGTGAACGTAAACCCAGAATCAGTTTCACATAACTTACCTGACCCAGACACTTTTTACTACTATAAAGCTATACACCTCTCCATAATAATAGACTGGAATGTCCTCTCTCTCTAGAAGCATCTGCCACCACCCTTTCTCTCAAATCTCTACCATGGACAACTTTGCGTCACATCCCAGCGGAAACATATCTTTATCTATTAATTGGACCCACTCTACAAAGCTTCAATAAGGTATGTACTTAAACTGCCTTATCATCTATCTCTGGGCCTTTAAACACGATAAAATTAAATCCAGACTTCCCACCAGGCATGTATCGCCACTTTCTTACAGATCATTGGTCACATGAAAAAAATTCTAATCCACCAGTTTTATAACCAAGGGAAATTTCAGTCAGCTTCCCACCTAGCCACCCAAATGAAAAAGCCACCCACCCCCCCGGGCATACTTGCTGGTCACACACTACCTAAGTGCTCTAGACAAAAACTCACGGTACTCCAACAACTTACTCTATTTATAATACTTTGTACTTGAAAAACACCCCAAAACCATTTTATATCTACCACACACGCTCTACTTTTTGCTGACAAACAATTCATTAAAAGTAAAGCTTGGAAAGAGACCTCTCTCTATCACTTTCAACAGAAAACTGGGAACACATGCTTCGGAACTTCGCAACACTGGAAAATGGATATAAAATCAAATCTAGACGCTACCACACCCCAGCCCTTTTACACAAATTCAAACCTACTACACCAGATAGAAACATGCTGTAGATGCCATAAAGACCGAGGCACACTATTGCACATGTGTTGGTCCTGCACCGTAGCATCTCTCATGTAACCTCTTATTATTTAGAATTGACCCCAGCCCAGTTTCTACTACACCACTCACCCCTACCATACAGATCTTACCACAAATCTCTACCAAGCACATGATTAATGCAGCTAAACAGTGCATCTGCCCACACTGGGGCTCTCCCCACAAACCCTCAATTAAGGAATGGTTTAACAGAATCCGTAAAGTTGCCACAACTAATTCACATCTCCTGTGACACTCCTACAACGTTTGGAGCCAAATGGGTATGCTGGATACACTTTCAGGCAACCCCAGTGTACTCACGCTTACACAATCTACCCACATAAGGACAAATCTAATCCTATTACACATTGAGTTCCCCAAACCTGGTACCTCTCCTCCGGTACCTAAGCTTTGGCTTAGCACTCCCCACCCTTCCACCCGTTCAAGGGCTGTCCCCCTCCATCAGGAACTCCAGTTGGAGTCGCCTACACTTTATTAGCCACTGAGGAGGGAAGTCAGAGGCAGCCTATATCCCTCTCCCTTATGTTTCCCTTTTTTTCCTTCCCCCCCCCTTTCTTTCTTCCTCCAACTCCCCCATCAACCATCCATGTTCCCACATTCTATACCTACATTGCCACCCCCCCAAATACACTTTGAATTTGCCACACCGCACCCTCGTACAAAACCTTACACATACAAAACCTACTGCAAGCCCTTCCTAAATACGAGTCTTGCTCCATCCCCTGAGGATATTAACAAGAGCACTCATTTTACAAAAATATACACCCTCAACCCAACCTTAACTGACTCAAACATGGAGCAATTTAAAACCAACTTGGACATCTAAACTAGGAAATGTTCTACATCGGAATATTGAATATCCTGAAACACACTATGGGCCCGGACCCACTATGTTGCGTTCATACAGAAGTGACTGTATTTCATTTACAAATAGTCCTTGTAGTTCTAAAAATTATTATTAGTGTATAACTAATGTTCAAGCCTTCTGTATGTTATTCTTACACACAGACAAATAAAAATCTTTTGTGAAAAAAAAAGAACTGACAACTCAGGAGGAACCGCTGTAATAACTATCCAAAAGTAGGGGAAATTTCTGTACTACCGCTGTTCTATTATGTCCTGACAGGGGGATAGCCCCCCACCAGAACACTCTGGTCAGTGCTCTCAGCCATTGGCTGAGAGTGCTAATCGGGAGTCGATCGGCAGACCTTTTTCGGTGATTCCCCTTCGACAAAAGCTTGCTCCCTGATTGTGGCTTGCATGTGGATTTTCTGAACACAAGTGGATTTTTTGAACTAAGTGGAGAGTTAATAACCAGGAGTTGTGCTTTGACTGCTTCTGCTTGACTGCTTCTGCTTGCAAGTGTTGTTTTTGGGGGTGTTTTATTTTCTCCCCTCCTTTATTTGATACATTTGCTAGCAGTTTTTAAAAGACCTTTTTTTCTGACACTTTTTAAACAGCATTTTTTTTTCCCCTCTTTCTTCCTGCCAAAATAGGGGAGGGGTTAATTGTTCACAGGTGTATAAAGGTAGTTATACAAACTCCCCCTTGAGCTTGCTCCCTGATTGTGGCTTGCATGTGGATTTTCTGAACACAAGTGGATTTTTTGAACTAAGTGGAGAGTTAATAACCAGGAGTTGTGCTTTGACTGCTTCTGCTTGACTGCTTCTGCTTGCAAGTGTTGTTTTTGGGGGTGTTTTATTTTCTCCCCTCCTTTATTTGATACATTTGCTAGCAGTTTTTAAAAGACCTTTTTTTCTGACACTTTTTAAACAGCATTTTTTTTTCCCCTCTTTCTTCCTGCCAAAATAGGGGAGGGGTTAATTGTTCACAGGTGTATAAAGGTAGTTATACAAACTCCCCCTTGAGCTTGCTCCCTGATTGTGGCTTGCATGTGGATTTTCTGAACGCAAGTGGATTTTTTGAACTAAGTGGAGAGTTAATAACCAGGAGTTGAAAACAGGAGTTAAAACAGGAGTCTCTAACCTCCATCCTCCCCTCCATTTTAAAGATCCCACTGCAAGGGGCAACCAGACAGCTTTCCAGAAACATCAGGCTGACAGCAAGCCAGATTCACCGGAACCAGAGTGTTTAAAGGGGACAACCGCAGCCAGGTAAGCTCGCACCTCCACTCCCCCCCCCCCCCCCCCAGTGATTGTTCCAGGGACTCCGTCCGACCGCCTACGGGGGTCAGGAAGGAATTTTTGCCCCACTGGTGCATTTGGCTGCTACTGTCAGGGGGTTTTTCGCCTTCCTCTGGAACAACCATAGGTTAGCATACCCCTACCTCCGGCCTCCTTTCCATTTTTTACGCTATCCTAGGACAACTATTCCAGATCACAGCCAGACTTCTTTTCTAAGCGGAGACCTCAACCTTAAGTAAAGGCAGCTGGAACAGCCAGCAACCGAATACAGCCAGCAACCGAATACAACTCCTTCCGCATCCATATAGGCATCCCCTGATCAACTTGCGCGCTAATAGCCTCAAGCACGGCGGCAAGTCTGATACCTAGCCCCACCTCAGGATCAATACCCTGATCAGGATCATCATCTTAGGCCCATAGTACCATCAACAGCATCCACAAACCATGTGCTACTTCAAATACTCAGCTGAAGTTCTGCACAGACTAAGGAACATCAACACCACATTGCCATCTTCCATACAAAAAATACTTCAAAGAGAACAACTATTAAAAACCGGACGACAACCAGCTCCCAACCACAGGAAGACATCTACTCGACCACTACAATTAGATTGCGCCTTGATTAACGCCAGGTCTGCAGTCAAACATAGACTGGAAGTACACGACTTCATCATCGAGAACAATGTAGACTGCCTCTTCATCACCGAAAGCTGGTTAACCTCTGACTGCAACACCATCCTCACCGAATTGGTGCCGGAAAACTACAGGATCCTAACCGAACACCGGATAGGGAAAAAAGGAGGAGGCCTAGCAGTGATCTTTAAAGGTCACCTTGATCTCACTAAACCATCAGCTCAGAACCCAGTGTCTTTTATGGAAACCCTGACGCTACATTTTCAACCAACACCCCATGACACCACTCATATTCTACTGTGCTACAGACCACCGGGACCAAAGTCCAATCTTCTTTCACCCCTCACGGAATCCTTTGCAATGCACACCCTAAAATTCAAAAATTTCCTGGCACTCGGAGATTTCAACCTTTGGGCAAACGAGCCTAAAGACCCCATCGCGACTGCCTGCATCAATCAACTAGAAGAACTGGGTCTACAGCAACTGATAAAGACTCCCACGCATGGGTCAGGACACACCCTGGACCTCATTTTCAAACAGAACATCGACATCAACATACTCGACAACATAACTCTGCCATGGACGGATCACCACGCCATCAAATTCAAAATCGCTACCAACATCACCAACGCAAAACGGAAACCTGTAACAACGCACTGGACCAGATCGCATAAAAAACTGTACTCCGAAGCCTTCAAAACCACTCTGTCCAAAAAAATATCTACAATAACCTTAAACCACTCTACAGAGGAAACACTCAACTCCCTGAACAAGGCATTACTGCAATCAGCAGACTCGGTAGCACCAAAACGCAGGGCTCTCATCAGGAAGAAAAATGCTGGATGGTTTAATAGCTCCCTCTCCGTACTAAAGCAAGAACGCAGAAGAGCGGAAAGAACATGGAGAAGAAATCCCACCGAGGAAAACCTATTTAACTACAAAGGTCTGACAGAGAATTATCGGAAAGCAATCTTCAAAGCCAAAAAGGACCACTTCTCATATACAATCTCAACGGCCGCAAACCAACCACGGGAACTGTTTAAACTGGTTAATCAATCAATGAATCTGGTGTGCCTAGAACCCCCAGAAAGCGAATCCCAAGATTACTGTGACAAACTGTCGGATTTTTTCATCGATAAAGTCAAAACCATCAGGGAAACAATTTGTCAGAAGAAAACATCCAACCTCAGCCAGCAAAAACATAAAGAGGATGTCCGCACCAACATACCGCAACCGCCAAAATTTTCACTATCCCCAATTACCGTAGACACCGCAAAAAACATCATTAATAAACTGCGTGACAGTACCTCACCTATTGACATCATCCCCACAAAACTACTGAAAGAATGCTCCGACATCGTGGCTCCAACCATAACCCACCTCATAAACCGATCATTCCACGAAGGGATTGTTCCCAGCATCCTCAAACAAGGCATTGTCAAACCTCTACTCAAGAAACCAAACCTGGACCCTCAGGATCCAAACAACCGTAGGCCGATTACAAGCCTCAACACCATTTCTAAGATCATGGAGAAAGCTGTAGTACATCAGCTACAACTTCACCTGGATACTCACAAACTCCTGGACCCGCTGCAATCAGGCTTCCGCCCGGGTCATGGAACAGAAACAGCTCTCCTCAAGATTTGGGATGACGCCCTCGAAGCAGCAGATGACGGAGAGCCGTGTCTCCTCGTACTGCTAGACCTAAGTGCAGCGTTTGATACAGTAGATCACAATACTCTACTCGTCCGCCTCACAGAAGTAGCCGGAGTCCAAGACATAGATCTCCATTGGTTCGCGTCCTTCCTAGGAAATCGGTCACAGACAGTGAAACTAGGAAAATTCCTCTCCAAAACTCGGGCAGTCACCTGCGGAGTCCCTCAAGGCTCTCCATTGTCACCCGTTCTCTTCAACATTTACATTCGCCCACTCCTTCAAATCATCAGATGCTCAGATCTCTGCTTCCACTCTGACGACACACAACTTTATTTCCGGATCAATGGAAAAAAAGATCACCAACAACAACTTGAAAACTGCCTCAAATCAATAGAGGACTGGATGACCACCAACTCCCTCCAGCTGAACCAATCAAAGACAGAGCTTCTTATCTTACACCCAAATCATAAGCCCGCAACCAAAACCTCCTGGTCTCCACCAACCGTCTTTGGGCAGACTATCTCCCCAAAGACCAAAGCGAAGAGTCTCGGGGTTATTTTAGACGCACAAATGTCAATGGATGCGCAAATAGGATCTGTAGTCAGTCGATCTCACCATCTACTGCGCATGCTTCGCAGACTCATCCCAGACTCATCCCAGACTCATCCCTTTTATCCCAAAGAATGACAAAGCAGTGGTAGTTGGAACAATCATTAATTCAGGACTGGACTACGCAAACTCGCTTTACATAGGATTACCACAATATCAACTTGCGCGATTACAACTGATCCAAAACACGGCGGCAAGGCTGATAACAGGAAAAAAACCCTGGGAATCCATTTCTCCTTCACTGAGGAGCTTACATTGGCTAACCGTAAAAAATCGGATCACGTTCAAGACCCTTTGCCTCACCCACAAATGCGTGCATAGAGAAGCTCCGCAATACCTAATGGAGAAAATAAATCATTACACACCAAACCGCAGTCTTCGATCAGCCAACAAAAACCTCCTCCTCGTGCCCAAAGCCCGGTATAAATCCAAGGGTGATCGGAGATTCGCTGTCCAAGGGCCTCTGCTATGGAATGCTCTACCAATCAACATCCGCCTGGAAGAAAATCACCTGGCTTTTAGGAAAAAACTCAAGACCTTCCTCTTTTAGCAGATGATCAAAGCTCGCCACAGCGCCTAGAGGCGATTCAGTTCGCATTGCGCGCTATATAAGTATTTCATTCATTCATTCATTCATTCATTCATTCACAAAAGCCATCATTTGGCTCGTGTGTACTAGGCTTTAAACATAGAGGGTTGTAGATTTGATGAGCAAAAACTCAAAATGCATTGCAGTTACTCTTACTGGTTGTGCATTGTTTTAAGCGAGTCACCTGATTAATAGACTTGCTGTCAAAGGATCACACCCTCAATGAGTTGCTGACTGGAGGAAGAACCGTATTTGAGGGAGAATGGATGAGAAGAGATCTTACCTTGGGAATGTTAGACTGTAAAACAGTTATCCCAGTCTGCAATACCTCCAGCCACCATGAAAATGACTCACCCAAAATATAGATGGCTAGACACAAACAGATATTAATTTTGCACAAAATCCAGTGCAACCTAAGGGGTTTATTTATAATGATTGACCATGGTAGTTAACATTCACCAATAGAGAAAATAGCCTAACACTATAGGCTAAGGGTATTTGACCTGCAGGGAAAATAATGAGTGAGACTTTTGCACTGTGCACATTCCATGGAGATTCGTGTACAATTTGCCAAACGAATGGGTGTTTGGCCGAATGAACCTCCAGCTGCGAATCAAAAAAAACGGCAGTGGTAATATTATCACTGCTAAATATGACAGCCTCCATCCATGAAGCCCAGGCTGACAGTTGAATGTGCCAGGTGGAGATGAGTCACTGTTGTTGGTAAGGATGAGCTGAGCACTCCCACTGGATCCCATAATGTTGAAATTTAGGACTACAGACCAGAACAAGCCATTGACCCTTTCCAAATTGGTCAAAGCTATTCTAGAAAAAGAGGCTTTAATTAAGGCTAAAAAAACTGCTAGTGCTTCACATGCAGCTTTCACCATAGAAGTAGGCATAGTGGAAGTCCAGTCCAAAGTATTGGCCTTGAAAACTCAGATGTCACAGATGATGGATTTGATGACATCGCTGTCTGCCAGGATTGCCATACCAGAGAGGGAAAAGACATTGAAACCAACCAGGACAGGGGCAACACAGAATGTTCCTGCTGGAGAACCCTCGAGTCTGCTATAATTGTGGGGGTATTGGTCCCCCACCAAAGCCATGAAGAGCACATCATAAGCCAACGGGAAACTCCAGAGGGCCCTGGTGAGGTAGCCAGCTGGGTGCCTATCTGAGTCAACCTGCTCCAGTTCCCAAGTCCTAAACAAAGAGTGGGTAAGGCCTAAACCTTTCCAACAAGCCACACCCAAAGCCTCAGTTAGGCTGCCCAAGCTACTCTCAGAGTCAGGTCTCAGATCACGGGAGATCGGTGCACACCACACCCAAAACTGTCAGTTCAGATGACAACAGAAACAAGCAAAGACAAAAAGAGGGATTCAAGCCCAAACAGCCTAGAAAGCTGCACCAAAACAGCCAAGCAATTTCCCTGATGAGCTGGTGGGTCCTTCTCCTATAGTGCCAGTTCAGGTGGAAGGTGTATACACAAAAGCTCTTCTGAATGAATGACTTGTATAGCACTTCCTATGCGAACTGAATTGCCTCAGGGCACTTTCTTGCCACCGGTGTCCATCTGCAGCTTTTTTTACGCAGTCCTTTAACCTGTAGGGTCCCGACACACTTACAACACATACACATATTATGGGCATTTTTTTTTGGACAGGGTCTAATTAACCTACCAGCATACCTTTGGAGTGTGGAAGGAAACCGGAGTACCCGGAGGAAACCCACGCAGGCACAGGGAGAACATGCAAACTCTAGGCAGATAGTGTCATGGTCGGGATTTGAACCAGCAACCCTAGTGCTGCTAGGTGAAAGTGCTAACCACTACAACCCTAGTGCTGCTAGGTGAAAGTTCTAACCACTACACCACTGTGCTGCCCTTCTAGACTGTAACACCCAAGTGACTCTAATTTACAATGATTTTTTATGGAAAACACCTGAACCACCTGCCCTTGCAGAAGTTAGAAAGTCTAGATGTCTTAGGTATAGGAACTAAAAAGCTCCCCTATGATGGATATCTTTCAGGCAAGCTGGAATTTGCCCTATCTGTTGTAGGCAGCCAGAGATTTCTGACACATTGGCCCCGCCCTCGGGGGGCTAATCAGAGTTCCATGATTGTGGGGATGAACACTGACTTGGTTGGACGGTTACTCACTCCTCAGGTCTCAGAGGGTAAGGCTGCAGCTAAAAGTGTTCATCCGATGTTGTGCTCAGTGTACCAGCGATTGTTCCAGGAACAAAAGGCCCCAACAGAAGGAGTAGGAAAATTGTGGAAGTTGGACAAGATGGAAAAGGTCTTAAAGCCAGGTCAAGTAGTATGTCTGCGGGCTTGTCAGGGCTGGCTTAGCCCTTCCTTCTCGGGGCTGGCTGCTCAGCTGTCGGCTAATTGCCAGCTCTCATCTCTCTCCACAGTTACCCAGCTGTACCTGATCCTGCTCATCTGACCTGCCTACTTAAAGCTGTCCAGCTCACTTCATCTCTCCCTTCGCCTTGGTCACATCACAAGAAAACATTTCCTGCTTTTCTGTTTAAAGACTGGCTTGCTGACATCCCTTCTGGCTCCTTATCCTGCTTGCTGTTGCTCCACTTGGATCCCTGACTTCTGGCCTGGCTGATTACCCAATCTGGTTATTGAACCCTGGACTGGCTGACTACTCAATCTGGTTACTGGATTCTGGCTATGCTTTGACTACACTTACTCTATTTACCCTTTTATTTTTTATTAATAAACAAGTGTGATTTAATTGTACTTCTGTCTCGGTCTTGTTCATGATTTCTGACAGGGCTTCAGTCAAATTGAATTGGGACCAACCTGGTCCTTATGATACCCTCAAAGACAACCCACAGAAGAGATATTTGGATTTGGAACTGATTCCAGAAGTAATTTCTATGAAGGCCTTAGAGAGAACCCATGGAAAGGTTCCTGTCAGTGTTTGTAATGTTACTGATTCTCTAGTAAGGCTTTGTGCCTGAGGATAGGGCAGGTAAATCCAGTCACACCCATCACACAACATGGTGTAGTGGGGGAAGCCAAGGTAGAGTTACCAGAGGAGCATTTCTATCCAAAAGACTCTCCTATGACATCTGAATGGAAAGAACGGGCAAAAACACAACTCTTAAAGTAGGCAAAATTTTTCTTGAAAAACGAGTTTGACGTGGGATGCGTGGAGAGTGCATAGCATCATATTAGTCTACAAGAGGTTAGGCCATTTCAAAAAAGGTCTCGACGAATCTCATTAGCAGATTTAGATGACCTAGAGAACATACTGCGGAGTTGAAGAGGACGGGAATTATTTGGGAGTTCTGAAGTCCCTATGCTTCTCCCAATGTGGTGATGAGGAAGAAAAATGGGTCATTAAGGATGTGTATTGATTATTGCACTCTCAACAAAAAAAACATCCCAGATCAGTGCAATGCCTTTCAGGAGCTAAATGGTTCAGCGTGTTGGACCTGAGAAGTGGGCACCATCGGGTCCCCATGCATCCAGATGACTTGGAGAAAAACGCTTTCATCTACCCCATGGGGTTCTTTGAGTTTGAACAGATGCCACAGGGTCTGTCTGGAACCCTTGCTACATTCCAATGCTTGATGGAATGGACCGTTGGTGATATGAGCTTAATTGAAGTGTTAGTGTACCTATATGACATAATTGTCTTTGGATGGACTTTGGAAGAACATAAGGAGCGTCTAGAGAAAGTTCTGAAATTACTCTATGAAGAGGGGCTAAAGCTGTCTCTTGAGAAGTGCCAGTTCTACCAATCATCAGTCACCTACCTCGGGCATGTTGTCTCAGCGGAGGGAGTGGCCACTGACCCTAAGAAGTTGGAAGCCGTTACCACTTGGCCCAGGCCCAGAAATGTGCAAGAGCTGAGATCTTTTCTTGAGTTCTGATCCAACTACAGGAGGTTTGTAGAGGGATTTGTCAAAATAGCCAGACCTCTCACTAAACTTTTGCAGGCTGGAGACGATGAAGGAAGAGGTCTCAGAAGTAGTCCAGCAAACTAGTGAAGCAAGAAAGTCTCGAGAGTCCATAGAGAGAGAGAGTGGTCTGATCAATACGAACAAGCTTTCCTTCAACTGAAATGTAGCTTTACCAATGAGCCAGTTTTAGCCTATGCTGACACCTGCAAGCCCTATGAGCTCCATGTTGATGCCAGCAGAGAAGGACTAGGTGGTGTTTTGTAACAAGAACATGATGGACATCTGAGACCTGTTGCTTATGTGAGTCAAAGCCTTAGGCCGCGTACACACGGGCGGATTGTCTGCCCAACTAAGTTCGTCAGACAATCCGACAGACAGTCCGTTCAAAATTTGCATGAACGGACTTGACCACACACGATGAGCAGACAGTCCGCTGAAAGCGTGCGCGATGACGTCTACAGCACGTACGACGGGACTAGAAAAACGACGTCCTATACACTGCAATGCAACCTTCGGCCGTGTAAATCCTTTCTGAGCATGCGCCATACTTAGTCCGTCCAACTTGCCTACACACGAGCGGACTGTCCGCTGAAACCAAGTTTGGACGGACAAAACCAAGTTTGAACGGACTGTCTTACGGAAATTCCGTAAGACTTTGTTCGTCAGATTGTCCGCTGAAAAAGTCCGCTGAAGCCCACACACGAGCGGATTGTCCGCTGAAACACAGACAATCCGCCCGTGTGTACGCGGCCTTAATATATCTAATAGAAATTACCCTACCCACAAGTTGGAATTTTTAACGTTGAAATGGGCTGTCATGGACAAGCTGAAAGAATACCTGTATGGTGCAGAATTCAAAACTGATAATGATCCACTCACATATTTCCTTACCACAGCCAAGCTGGATTCCATGGGACATTGATGGTTGGCAGCACTTTCTAGTTTCCATTTCAGCCTGAAGTACCGACCTGGAGTTGGAAATAGGGATGCTGATCCTCTGTCAAGGAGACCCTATGACCCGCTAACTCATAAGGAAGGGTGGACTCAACTGACGACAGAAGGCATTCAGGCTTTGCTTCAAGGGATTGAGTACTGAACCAGAGTGACAGGGACCAAAGCCATTGGAGTCACCACTGTTGGGGTCCCAAAGCTAAATCATTTTTGTAAATATAAAATATTTACAAAAATGTGAGGGGTGTACTCACTTTTGTGAAATACTGTATATGCACAGAGAATTTAAGACATCTGCTGCTTGAATACTTGTGAAATTTAGCTTCACAGAATAAAACATTTCAAAACTATTGTTTAAATACTCAATTTATCCAACACACAATCTGTAAGGAAGTTTAGTTCTAAGCTGGAGACTAAATACATTTTTATTATTTTAAGCACAATATGTCCAAATAGTAATACATTGAAATGTTAAAACAGACATAGCCCACTTTCAAAAGCCTTGATTGGCTTCTAAAATGTTTGCACAGACAGTTTTTTGCAACTACATTTAATTATACAAGTTTAGTTACAAATCTGAACCAGTGATAATTTCCCTTTAATATGGGTTTTAGAGCAAATCTTTATCAGGACAAAAATCTAAATTAAAATATTTAGACCTAATTTCAGCTGCACACCTAAAAGTGACATTAGAAAAATGTCTACATTTGCAAATTAACACTAATTACATTGCTACTAATTGATACATTTAGTTCTACTCATTTTCCTTTTCCTAGAAATTATGTGCATTTTACAACTCTGTATTTATTAGGGTACAATCAATAAGGGAAATCTTCATTTTCAACATTATTTAATTTGTTTTATTTTTTAAATACAAGTTGTATAGTCATAATACAAAATTGCTTCCTATTAAGTAAATCACATCACAAATAGACCTTGTAAAAAAAAAATAGCACATATTTGCAACTCATTGCAAATATGTGCTATATCAAGCCTTTCTTACACAATATAGCAATAAGTAATAATTGAATATTGCAAGTTGATATATAACCTGTGCAAAAAGACATTTTATGAACCCTTTTGCTTGAACCAAATCTTTACAGCAAAATTAGTGGCACAAATCAACTCTTCAGTTGATCAACTACATTTATTAAACATAGCGCCTGGCTGTTGCTGTGATCTACAGTGATCTGGCAGTTTTGGGCATCACCCGATCCAACTTGTTGATTGATAAAGTAGCTTCTCAGCCTGCCAGTACTTTCAATGGTACTCAAAAAATCCCTGCCTATAATTCCGGAATCCTTTCCAGGTCTTCCTGAGTTCCCTGACATGATGCTAGGTGTGTCCTTTTACTGAAAGGATATTTAATCTCTAGTTCTTGACGTGGTTGCAGTGTCTTCTCACCAGCTGCTCCTTGTTACAAATGGCTATAATGCATACCCATGAGAAAGCCTTTGATTGACCTGACTACTCTCTTGTTTGCTGCCTAATTTAACCCAACTACCCTTTGGACTGCTGTTAGTCTTGACCACTACTGGGATCCGACTATCTCTTGTTTATTCCCTAATATACAGTCTCCATTTTGAAGCACTCTTGTACTCGTTCACCACTTAGCGGGGGGATCCTGGGGGCCGTGACTAGGTACCAGCCCATAGCAAAAAAGCTCAATAGTCCATTAGGACTTGCGACCCAACTTTACGATCAGGAGCTCCAGTGAAGGTCAGGTGGTGCTTAGACTCTGAACCTGGGATGACCCCACGCCACCAACTAGAATGTGTGGCTGTAACAGTTACTGAGCATTTAACAGGTCAAAATGATAAACTGAATAATTTTAAGTAATTCTAAAATATTATGTTTAGGTATAACTTATATGCATAGCATATTCTACTAGCAAAACATCATCATTAAAATAAATTCATACCTTTGTAAACAGTCACCTAAAGGTGATTGTAATACTAGCAGCAGCTTTCATTGCCCTGATGTGCCCGAATGCTTAGTTGTTTTAACCCAAGTTTCATCACTTCCAGTAATATCTGAGTTGTCTCACTCATTCCCAGACCTGGAAAGGAATAACAAGAATAAGGTTGTCAGATTGTTACTGCCATCTTTTTCTTGTTCAGGAGGATTGCCCCTCATATCCTATCTCAGTGGCAGTTATCTGCAAGATAGGATATGAGCAGAAACCTTTCAGTTAGTGGCAAAGACTGCAGAAAAAACGCAACAGACATTTTAATGCTTCCCTATGCTATCCTATCAGAAAAATACAAAAAAGTTTTAGTTTGTGTTGAGATAGCTGTGTTTTACCTCTCTGTATATACTATTGGACTTCAGTGCTTCTTTTTGACCTACCTAACCATTACCTTAATCATTGTGCTGGACTGAATGACTGGAGACATTCCAGTAAAAATACTTTTCTTCAGCATGTCAACTACTTAGTTAATTTAGCTTACTCTGTGTGATTATTAGACTTCATTGAAGGCAATGCATCTAACCTTTGTTCCTTTTGGCTTGAATGCAAATATGACATCATAATGCAATACTAAAACAAACAATTTATAACCTTGGACTTAAAAGGTAACAAAAATCAGAAGTACATGCCATTGCCAGCAGATTTGTGTGTCATTGCCAGCAGATTTCTCCTGAAGAAGCACCTGGAAAAGGTGTTGAGAATTGGTCACATCCTTCCACAAGTATTGTCTATAAAATTGAATGACAACTGAATATTATATGATAATATGCAATATTAGATGCAATGTATATGAGATCAATAGAACAGTTGGGGGGGGGGGGGGGTCTTGAGACAGTAGGAAGTTTCTGTATTTATAGATGCACGTGTAATAGAGAAAAACAGAATTTTCTAATGGTGTGCACTCCTGAGAAATAGGATTTTAGTAATGGCTTACTATGACAAAGAAGTCAGAAAGTCTGTAGTTTTTAAATAATTATTTTCATTAATGTACTTCTGAGTACTGCTACCTTTAAAGTCTAATATTCTGAATTGTATATTTTAATAGGATATCTTTGGGGATGTGCTTCTATGACTTTAAATCAGTCCAACTGTATTACTTAAATGTAATCATAATGCAATAATGTCATCCCATTGTTACTGCATCTGTCACAGATCTTTTATGCATATGCTTTTATGCCTCATGCTTTAGTGAAACCAAGGTCATCAAAAGCATCCCTAAACACAAGACCAATATACAAAGATTCAGGTTTTTTAGTCTAATGCAGAGGGATGGAGTGACTACACAGCCCTTACACGTTGTAATCGTTCTACCTAAAAACCTATAGAATGCACAGTAAGGAAGGTATTGTCTTTGTCAAGCAATTTCTGTTTCAACATCTTGGAAAATTAAAAATTTCAAGGTATGAGGAAAAACAAAAACACTAATTCAAATTGTAGGATCATGTTGAAGGATTACAAATGTAAAAAGACAGTTCTATAATGTATTGAATGAGGGAGCAGATGACTGTAATGCAATATGTAAAAACAGCTTTCTGTGTATCTTCAATCTGCTTGATTTTAATCTGCTTGATTGGGTTATTCCTTGAATAACCCAAGTCTGAGACTCACCATTAAGGATAAGCTCAGGCATGTTCAGCACATGCAGAGCCTGCCAGGAAGTCGGCACTGTGGAGCGCTAATCACAAGCAGTGAGACATTGTCTCGATGCGCGGCTGCAGAGATCGGGAAATGTCTCACTGCCTGTGATTAGCGCTGTGCAGTGCTGACTTCCTGGCGGGCTCTGTACATGCTGTTTGCGAAAATGCCTGAGCTCATCCTTACTCACCATGCTGTGCTTCCACAAACTCCAGTCTCTTTTGATATAATAGTTTATATGGAATGATTAAACAGGCAGAATAGTTTATTTATTTATTTTTTTTCATTTTAAGAAAAATCCAAGAAAAATATAGTAGCTTATCCACAAGACCAACGCCACCTTAACCGGCCTTGCAGGGCCCAACATAACAGTTACAAGTAAATACTACTTCCTACTAACTAACATTGACCAACTAACATTCCTAAACCCCCTCTCCTACCCCTCTCCTACTCCTACCCACCCCTCCCCCTCTTAACCACCAACTAGTCTCCAACAACCTATGCAGCATTTAATTTTGACCAAAGAATAAACCTGAGACGAAAGTGTCACAGTAATTCCGAGTAGATCATTAGGGCTATTGTAAGGTAAAAAATGGCATGAAAAACTATTACTATTTTAACCATTTAAGGACCATTTAATAACCAGGCCATTTTATGTGATACTGCACTGCGTCCCTTTAACTGCCAATTGCGCGGTTGTGTAATGTTGTACACAAACAAAATCGTTGTTCTTTTTTTCCTACAAATAGAGATTTCTTTTGGTGGTATTTGATCACCTCTGCGGTTTTTATTTTTTGTGCTATAAACAAAAAAGTGCAACAATTTTGAAAAAAAGCTATATTTTTTACTTTTTGGTAAAATGAATATCCCCCCCCAAAAAAATGAATTTCTTCCTTAGTTTAGACCGATATGTATTCTTCTATATATTTTTGGTAAAAAAATAAAAATCACAATAAGCATATATATTTTGGTTTGTGCAAGTTATAGAGTCTAAAAAATAGGGAATACATTTATTGCATTTTTCTGGCATATTTATTTATTTATTTTTTACTAGTAATGGCGGCAATCTGCAATTTTTTTGTGGGACTGTGACACTGTGGCGGACAGATCAGACACTTTTGACACTTTTTTGGGACCATTGTCATTTATACAGCGATCAGTGCTATAAAAATGCACTAATTACTGTGTAAATTTCATTGGCAGGGAAGGGGTAAATACTAGGGGGCAATCAAAGGGTTAAATGTGTTCCCTCATGTGTGTTTATAACTGCATGGGCATGAGACTGACTAGAGGAGAAGAAAATTCACTGTTCCTAATTACTAGTAACATACTATCTCTCCTTTATTGGGAATTTCTGTGTTTACACACACAAATCCCCATTCTGACTCTCATGCCTGCGATCTCGGGTGGCCGGCAGACATTGCGGCTGCTGGCCACGCTCATTGGGTCCCCTACCGTGCGCACACCTACTATGGCTCTTAAAGAAGCCGCCGTACAGCTACGGCGATTTACGTGAACGTGCCGACCTGCAGCCGTATAATGACGGCGGCTGCTTGGCAAGTGGTTAAGGACTAAACTAAACCAGTATCAACTTACAGTCTCCTAAGTACCTATTAAGGGCAGACAGGGGGGGGAAGTGGGCCTCTAATAGTAATCAGACTGTACTTCTGCTCAGAAATTACCCAACTACATCCCCCCATAGTAGAGGATGTGGATAACCAAACTTGCCATACTTTGTCTATGTATTTCATACAACCTCTAGAAACATAAGTGGCTCTGTAGAGTGGTATCATAGAGTTCACCAGGCCCTTCCAGAATGACAGAGTGGGAGTGTTGGGCTTTTTCCAATGTAAAAGAGTAGCTTTTCTGGCATAGAATAATAAAATGTTGAGCAAAATCCTAAGGGCTCTGTAAGGTAACAGGCAGAACAAGTTAATGGGACTGTGTGCTATTTAAAACACCCCAAACCCAAGGGTCCAAGTTCATCAAATTGGAATTGGTTTTGCCTATTGCTGAACACTGGCAACACTAAGTGCTGAATGGGGGAGCAGATAAAGGTAATATAAAACAGAAATAACGTTCATCTTTGCCCCTCATTTACAAGAGCTTAAGGTCCCAGAATAAACCAATGCTAAGACCCATTATCCTGTGCTTTCACAGACTTCAACATTTTAACATGTATTACATGTTTGCCAAATGGATGAATAAACAGGTCAAAGGGTTGGACTTTGAACATTCCAATTACCAAAGCATGTTTAAAGAAGAGAGTGCTATTTACACAGCCAAAGGCTTATACAGTTTGGTTTTAGGAGGTGTTTAGGCGAATTGCAATTTCACAAGATTTCAATTATTTTTTATTTCTAGACTCTTGTGATATAACAATAAAAATACATTATTATATTGGTGTTCTTGCTCTGCTTCCTAAGCTAAAAGTATGTCATTTTGCTAACAGGTATACAGTTTACCAAGAAATCTAATAGAGGAAGTAGTTAATAATTAGGATAGAAAGTTTACTCAATTAGTAGTGAGACCCTGCCCTGAAGAGCTTATAATCTATGTGGTATAGAAGGAAATATGAAGACTCTGATGGAAAGGCATGCATTAATTAAAAGTGCAAGTCAGATAGGTCAAGTGCATCCTGAGCCGGTAGTTGTAAACATAACAAATTTAATACAAGATTTATCTGGAGATACAGAAAGAGCATAATGTCAATCAATAGCTACTGTTTCAATGTTCTTACAGGTGTTCTTCCTGATTTATAACATAATGCTTTCAATCTGTATTAATACAATATGTTGAGCTTTCTATTTTCAAGCAGTTTTTATGTTGACTGGATTAAAAATTAAAGAAGTCATGCAAGGACCATCCAGCCTAAAAAATACAGTGATGCCGGCTTACACCAATTCAATGGGCTGGATTTACTAAAGGCAAATAGACAGTGCGCATTCCAAGTGCATTAGCGCTTAGTAAATGTGGCAAAGCTCCGCTGATTTCCATCATGCAATCATGTGGAAGAAAAATGCTTTTTTTTTTCCTTGTGTCTGATTGGGTATTCTTTACAAAGTGAAACTTTACCATATTTACTAAGAACAATAAGTGCAACTGCATAAGGCAACTACTTGCCTTAAGTAAATCCATCCCAATTAGTAAGAAATGCGATGGATTTACTAAAGTCAAGTGCAAGCGTAGTTGCTCCATAGCTTTGTAAATGAGATAAAAAATATTAAGGTAGGCAAAGGTATGCTTTAAAGACCTGGCTTTGAGGAAGAACTGCAAAATCACAGGTAGTACATTGACAACAAAAGTTCACTTTTGATACAAGATTGCAAGCGACATCCTTTTTTTGGCAAATAAGTTTGTTATTACACTTTGTATTACAAAGTACAAAATAGCATGATAAGGGCTGACCCATAAAGAACAAAAAACAGCACCCAGTTTAAACAATATTTATAATAAAATAATAAAATAAAGAAACAACAGAGGAAAATGGCAATTGAACTTTGCTAACTAAGTTAAATGAATAAATTACTACGTAAAATAAATAAAACTATAAATCGTAGGACTTGAGAAAATTTAAATTTTATTAAAAAATCAAAAGTCTCAATTCTCAGAGGTGGGGTTTATGGGGAAATTTCCACTGCATGTTGTGTGCCTGGGGACAGAAAGTGCAAGAAAGACTGCCAGATGAGGACACAGAGCGATTCAAACTAAACACTGTATCCAACCCTTCCAGATTATCCAGGTTATAAATAAAACATTTGTTTATTTTTTACCGAAGCATAACCACCATAATATTTAATCAGGTATATGTGTAACATTAACTACAAAACATGAACAAAAGTGGGTGTACGAGCCTAGTGCATTGTCCCACATTTATTGAAAAGCAATCATTTAAAATGACACTCACAACAAGTGAATTCAATTTGTGCATCAAGCTACTTATTTTAGCCCTGTAGTCCACGACAGAATTCAATCCAAAGTCCAGGGGGATCACAGCAGGGTCCTTACTGGCTGATATGTTTCGAAGGATACACCTTCTTCCTCTAGCAGAATAGAAACCAGAGAATACAGTTCTCGGTATTATGTAGGAATATAATGTAAGGGGGCTTAGCTGTTCCGATGTTTAAAAATAATATAATTTATTATTAATATCACGAGTAATAGAGTGGACTAAAGAAACAAATAAAAACAGATGGGTTCAAATAGAGAAAATATTGATTAGTACACCGTTGGGTAACATTGTTTGAAATCCCCCACAATATAGAGAGTTAGACACAGACAAACATGAATTGACAAAAAAAGTACTAAAATGTTGGGACTTAATGCACAAAAAAGCAAATTGGAAATTGAATTCACCATTAATCCCATTAAGGGACACACGTTACTTTTCACCTGGGAAAGGGAGACTATTTGGGGAATGGATACAAGAAGGAAATGCTCAGTTGAAAGATATAATGGGAAATGGGGAATTACTCACAGTACAGGACTCAAAACACAAAAAAGAATGGGTGGTGATCGATGAATGGCTGTATTTTCAGTTGAGGCATTTTGTGACATCATTATCGCAACCAATAAGATCTCGAGAAAATGTAGTACCGTTAGAATACTTGTGTACTCTAAAAATACTAGACATGGAAACTCCAAAATTTATAAAATCCTGTTGACGCTAGCCATAACGGAAAAACTGCCATACTTTAAAAAATGGGAAAAGGAATTGGGAGCCTGGGTGAATGAGTTTCAATTAAGAAGAATTATAAAAATGGTACATAGTTCCGCAGTGGATATAAATACCACAGAAATGAACTATAAATGTTTATCTAGATGGTATATAACCCCAGATAATGTTCATAATTATCAAACAAGAACATCACCAAACTGCTGGCAAGGCTGTGAAACTCTAGGAAATATGGCTCACATTTGGTGGGATTGTCTCAAAATTAAAAAAATATTGGAAAAAGGTGTTATATCTGATTAAGGAGATTATTCCATCATATAGACACCTTAATAAAGCATTATAAAAAATATTTTGATACCACATTTATTAAATGCTGCTAAAAGCTTAATCCCACTACATTGGCAGAAACAAGAGTACCCTGTAGTAGGTGAACGGTTGAGAAAAGTTAAATACAGATATAAAATGGAACAACTGCGCTGTGGTGAGTGGGATGAGAGTGTAAAAATAGGGGAAGTTTGGGAAAGTTGGACCGAATTTAAAAGACCAAAGCTACTCATTTTTAGCCCTGTAGTCCAAAACACAATTTACTCCAAAGTCCAGCAGGACTTTAGCAGTCCTTATTGGCTGACATGTTTTGAAGGATACACCTTCGTCCTCAGAGCCAGAAGGTGTCTATCAAAATGTGTCAGCCTGTAAGGGCCCTGCTGTGGTCCCCCTGGAATTTGGATTGAGTTGTGTCGTGGACTATAGGGCTAAAAATTAGTAGCTCGATGTTTCAATTTTAATTCACTTGTTTGTGAGTATAATATTAAACAATTGATTTTGAATAAATGTTGTGGGATAATGCACTAAGCTGGTGCACCCTATTTTGTCCATGTTTTGTAGGGGCTTCGGGACATCCCCAGTCTGAGAGGGAAGCAAGGCTTGTGGCTACATTTCCATGACGTGGAGTTATTCTCAATCCGCTTACTGGGACACTACATTTTGTGCAGGAGGTGTATTTTTGTTATATATGTAATATTACATACACACATTTCATATTTTTTTAATTGCAACTGGCAGGCAACACACTCCAGACAACAACACAATATTTTGTCCCTAATCTGGAAAAGACCAAGTGGGATTAGGTTGAGCAAACAGCTAAATGACTCAGAGATAAGCCTTGTAAGATGGACAGTAAGCAGTGAGTGTGTTTGAAATGTTCTCTCTTGCATCACAATCAGGGGTTCTCAGATCATCAGGTTACTGACAAAGGGGACCTTAGGCAAACTGGTGCATTACAGCAAAGCATGTTTGCAAAACTGAGCAGTGAGCAAATAAGCTGTTCTCCCTGTGGGCATTTTAAGGCTTTCAACTGTTGTATGGCTGGACCAGATAGGTTACATAGGTCACATAGAGGGTGAGGTTGAAAAAAATCACAAGTCCATCAAGTCAAACCCATGTGTGTGATTATATGTCAGTATTACATTGTATATCTCTGTATGTTGCGGTCATTCGGGTGCTTATCTAATAGTTTCTTGAAACTATCGATGCTCCCCGCTGAGACCACCACCTGTGGAAGGGAATTCCACATCCTTGCCGCTCTTACAGTAAAGAACCTTCTATGTAGTTTAAGGTTAAATATCTTTTCTTCTAATTTTAATGAGTGGCCACATGTCTTGTTAAACTCCCTTCTGTAAAAAGTTGTATCCCTATTGTGCTGTCACCAGTATGGTATTTGTATATTGAAATCATATCCCCTCTCAAGCGTCTCTTCTCCAGAGAGAATAAGTTCAGTGCTCGCAACCTTTCCTTATAACTAATATCCTACAGACCTTTTATTAGCTTTGTTGTCCTTCTCTGTACTCGTTCCATTTTCAGTACATCCTTCTTGAGGACCGGTGCCCAGAAATGGACAGCATACTCTAGGTGCGGCTGGACCAGAGCCCCCTTCTTAATGCATGCTGATATTCTGTTTGTTTTGTTAGCAGCAGCTTGGCATTGCATGCCATTGCTGAGCCTATCATCTACTAGGACCCCCAGGTCCTTTTCCATCTTAGATTCCCGCAGAGGTTCTCCCTCCAGTGTATGGATTGCATTCATAGTTTTGCCACCCAAATGCATTATTTTACATTTTTGTACATTTGCCATGTAGTTGCCCACCCCATTTATTTGTTCAGATCTTTTTGCAAGGTTTCCACATCCTGCAGAGAAGTTATTGCCCTACTTAGCTTAGTATCGTCCACAAATACAGAGATTGAACTGTTTACCTCATCCTCCAGGTCGTTTATGAACAAATTAAATAGAATTGGTCCCAGCACAGATTTTCAATCCATGTACTCATCCTATGGTCCATGCCAACGGACCTTATTTTGTACAGTAAATGTTTATGGGGACCTGTGTCAAATGCTTTTGCAAAATCCAGATACACCACGTCCACAGGCCTTCCTTTATCTAGATGGCAACTCACCTCCTCATAAAGGGTTGATAGATTGGTTTGGCAAGAATGATTCTTGCTGATACTGCTAATGATACCATTCTAAAATCTAATATATAGTCCCTTATCATCCCCTCCAAGAGTTTACATACTATTGATTTTAGGCTAACTGGTCTTTAATTCCCAGGGATGTATTTTGGGCCCTTTTTAAATATTGGCGCTACATTGGCTTTTCTCCAATCAGCTGTTACCATTCCAGTCAGTAGACTGTCAGAAAAAATTAGGAACAATGGTCTATTACTTGACTGAGTTCCTTAAGTATCCTCGGGTGCAAGCCATCTGGTCCCGGTGATTTATTCATGTTAGTTCTCCCAAGTCTAATTTTAATTCTGTCCCCTGTTAACCATGGAGGTGCTTCCTGTGATGTGTCATGAGGATAAACACTGCAGTTTTGGTTACTGGTGCCCCTCCAATACCCTTGTGAAGACTGAGGAGAAGAATAAATGCAATACCTTTGCCATCTCCCCATCCTTTGTAACCAGGTGTCCTTCCTCATTATTTATGGGGCCATTATGGTCTGTCCTCCCTTTTTTACTGTTGACATACTTAAAGATTTTTTTTGCTCTCCTCCACTATGTGTCTTTCATGTTCTATCATAGCCGTCCTTATTGCACCCTTACATTTCTTGTGGCATTCTTTATAAAGTCTGAATGCTGATGATGATCCCGCAACCTTGTATTTTATGAAGGCCTTCTCTTTTGCTTTTATATGCATTTTTACATTGGAGTTAAGTGCACAGCCTTCAGCTGCGAGAAAAAGAGCACAAGGCAGAATTAACAGCTTACCAATGTTGACCCTATTAAGATGATAACTGCCATGTGTAACATAAAATTTACACTGCAATCTAGCTGCTCTCCTAGAAGCAAACCATCTGAGTGCTACAGAACACTCAAAAAATTGCATGTTGGCTCAATGTGCCATCACAGACTTGTGATGACGATACAGACAGCAATAAAAGCATGAATGAGGGTCTAACCCACCTTAAGCAAAAATAACAAAACATTTAGCTGCATCAGAATAATGCTGAATACTTTATACTCCAGGCTGGCTCTCTGATCACCTCTCAAACTCAGAATCTAGTCAATTTAATAGAACATCAAACTGGACCTTGTGAATTGACTACCCTCTATATAATATTGTTTCTTCTTGATTCTATGTTGAACAGTTCTGTAGCATATTCTATACGCAAAAAATAAAATCATTGTAAGTTTTCTAGAAAATGTTCTCAGGTTTATTTTAACTAAAGTAAGCAAGAAATTATAAACTGAGTGCAACATGATATCAGTGCAGAGTTTATGTATTCATTAGTGTTAATGACTACAAGAATACACTTGCCTGATTTGACTGTCTTGATTCTATCAGTGCTGAGAAAGCTTATATATCTTTTGTTCTACATTATAAAAAACAGATTGCAATATATAGCTTTTGCTGACACCTGCAGTTCATTTAGCAGATTGCATGAAAAGTAAAAATGTATTGTAAATTTAAAAAAACATACAGGCTTGGTCTATCCTGCCGGAGAACCTAAAGATTCTCGAGAGGACCCTCACATGTCTCTCTGCTGGGACTAAGGTGCTTAGTGGCAGCCCAGATAACAGCCACTGTATAGCTGAGAGACATGACCCACAAGCTGTGACTTGTCTACTGCCTGGACTGCCATGGCATTTTCATCGATCTTCAGTGCACTTACAGATATCATCTTAGACAATGTGAGTGGGGCCAACCCCCCAAACAGAATAAGCACAATAGGTAGCGGGCACAACACAGGGGACAGCAGCAAGAGGAGAAATGGGGATGTGAGTGACACAGCTATAGGAGAAGTATTTAAAGTATACTAAACTCTGATTTAAAAAAAATTCTATCAAAGCTTAATGATAAAAATAATGTTCTTTAGCAAGGAACATACATTCCCCATGAATTATTATGCTACCAAAATTAGTGTGTGCTGTAAAATTTTTCCAGCATTGTTGTTCTTGTTTCTTTTTGCTGGAGGCTGCCCTTTTGTTGAAGCCCAGAGCCCCTAAATAGCAGTAAGGCTGCTTTCACACTGGGGCTGCACCACATTAGCAGTAAACCACTTAGCGGTGCTTTACCATTGTTTTAGCGGCGCTTTTTGGCCGTTAGCAGGGGTTAAAGCACCCCGCTAGCAGCCGAAAAAAAGGGTTAAAACCGCCCATGTTGCTGTACTTTCAATACACTTTTCAGGCACTTCAGAAGCGCTGCCCAAGCATTCCAATGGACAGGGGCTGTTTAGGAGCTCTGTATACAGCACTCCCAAATGGGACCAAAGATGCTGCTTGCAAGACTTTTTGTAACGTCCTGCAAGCACACCACCCCAGTGTCACTGAGGCTTTCACACTGGGGTGTTTTTCAGGCGCTTTACAGGTGCTATTTTTAGCGCTAAAACACCTGAAAAATGCCTCCAGTGTAAAAGGGGTCTAAATCATAAAGCAGAAGTAAACCCATCGATGTAACTGTTTAAAAAAACTGTTACATTCCTGGAATGCTGGGATTGCTAACTGTCACATTTGCTTGTGTCCTCAACCAAACTATCTAATTGCTGGTGTCATAACTGATCACATGTGCAGCATCATGGCAGTTGCAGATCAAACAGAAGCAGCATCCTTGGCTGTGAAAGATAGGAAGGTTTAATTCCACTTTAAACCTGTCAGCAGATCGGCCTCTACAAACTCGGCAGTGCCTAAAAATACCTAAAATGGAGAGCAACTGAGCATGTGCAGATCAGAGTGAGGCAGTGTATTACTGAATTTTAAACAGTATAGAAACTTATTTTTTATGTTTTACACAGCTATACCTGCAAAAGGGGGCAACCTGAAGCGATCAAGTAGCACTTCATTTTCTGACTAAAGTTCCTCTTTAAGTATATATTCTTAACTCGTAAAACCTTCTACTGCTCTCAGTAACTATTCCACACTGCCTCAAACTGTACAGTACATTACCTACTCTACACTGCATCAAACTGTATACTGTGCTTTACTTTACTTATTCCACAAAGCCTCAGCCTGTATGCCATGCTGTTTACCTATTCCTAGGGCAGAATTAACCATTAAAGTGGAATTAAACCCTTCTATCCTTTACAGCCAAGGGGGCTGCTTCTCTTTGATCTGCAACTGCCATAGTACTGTATATGTGATCGGTTATGACACCAGATATGTGATGGTTTGACAGTTCGGTTAAGAGGACAACCAATGTGACAGTTAGCATTTTCGGCATGCCAGGAATGTAATTGTTTTTTTTTTTAAATCATTAAATTGATAGGTTTAGTAAAACTTTAAACAACATATGCACATGCATAGGGCACCAAGGAAAAGTTGCTCCTCCTAGCTATCATACCCTTTGAGAATAAGTGCATTTTCAAACAGTGGTGTCCATTTATGAAGCAGTGAACAGCGGTGATCCCGAGGATCGCCACTGATCACATTCCACAAACGGTTTATGAAACAGAGATGATCGGGGAGAACAAGTTTTAACATGTTCTCTCGCTGATGATCTCCACACACTGAGAATCCTTATTGACTGATACAGAGACGGCCAGTTTATGAAGCTGCGATCTCAGCACTTCAATGGCGATCTGAGTCAGAATTCACACTCCCCGATTCACCAGCTCAGAGGTGGAGAATCAGGGAGTGAAGAGAGAATCCAGAGGGAACTGAGGAAGAAGGAGTAAGATAATTGATAATTAACTTCCTTCTACCTCAATCAGACCCCCCAAGACAGTAACCATGTCCCCCTGCCATATTTATGTGTATACATATATATATATATATAAATATATATATATATATATATATATATATATATATATATATATATATATATATATATATATATATATATATATATATACATATATATATACATACACAGTGGGGATGGAAATTATTCAGACCCCCTTACATTTTTCACTCTTTATTATATTGCAGCCATTTGCTAAAATCATTTAAGTTCATTTTTTTTCCTCATTGATGTACACACGGCACCCCATGTTCACAGAAAAACACAGAATTGTTGACATTTCTGCAGATTTATTAAAAAAGAAAAACTGAAATATCACATGGTCATACGTATTCAGACCCTTTGCTCGGTATTTAGTAAAAGCACCCTTTTGATCTAATACAGCCATGAGTCTTTTTTGGGAAAGATGCAACAAATTTTTACCTGGATTTCGGGATCCTCTGCAATTCTTCCTTGCAGATCCTCTCCAGTTCTGTCAGGTTGGATGGTACACGTTGGTGGACAGCCATTTTTAGGTCTCTCCAGAGATACTCAATTGAGTTTAAGTCAGGGCTCTGGCTGGGCCATTCAAGAACAGTCACTGTGTTGTTGTGAAGCCACTCCTTCGCTATTTTAGCTGTGTGCTTAGGGTCATTGTCTTGTTGAAAGATAAACCTTCGGTCCAGTCTGAGGTCTTGAGCACTCTGGAGAAGGTTTTCATCCAGGATATTCCTGTACTTGGCCGCATTCATCTTTCCCTTGATTGCAACCAGTCATCCCGTCCCTGCAGCTGAAAAACAACCCCATAGCATGATGCTGGCACCACCATGCTTCACTGTTGGGACTGTATTGGACAGGTGATGAGCAGTGCCTAGTTTTCTCCACACATACCGCTTAGAATTAAGGCAAAAAAGTTCTATCTTGGTCTCATCAGACCAGAGAATCTTATTTCTCACCATCTTGGAGTTCAGGTGTTTTTTTAGCAAACTCCATGCAGGCTTTCATGTGTCTTGCACTGAGGAGAGGTTCCGTTGGGCCACTTTGCCATAAATCCCTGACTGGTGGAGGGCTGCAGTGATGGTTGACTTTCTACAACTTTCTCCCATCTCCCGACTGCATCTCTAGGGCTCAGCCACAGTGATCTTTGGTTTCTTCTTTACCTCTCTCACCAAGGCTCTTCTCCCCCGATAGCTCAGTTTGGCCAGGCGGCCAGCTCTAGGAAGAGTTCTGGTCGTCCCAAACATCTTCCATTTAAGGATTATGGAGGCCATTGTGCTCTTATGAACCTTAAGCGCATCATAATTTTTTTGTAACCTTGGCCAGATCTGTGCCTTGCCACAATTCTGTCTCTGAGCTCTTCAGGCAGTTCCTTTGACCTTATGATTCTGATTCGCTCTGACATGCACTGTGAGCTGTAAAGTCTTATATAGACAGGTGTGTGGCTTTCCTAATAAAGTCCAATCAGTATAATCAAACACAGATGGACTTAAATGAAGGCGTAGAATCATCTCAAGGATGATCAGAAGAAATGGACAGCACCTGAGCGGGACCGATAGCAAGGATTTGCGCGAGTACTTGTACTTGCACAAATGCTCCCGATGCCTTATGCAATACCTGGTCGGCGGGCGGAGCCAGCGGGTGGACGGAAAGGGTGGGCGGAGTCAGCAGGTGGACGCAGCTGCAAAGTCAGCAGGTGGATGGAGAGGGCGGGTCGGAGTCAAATTACAAGGGGCGCGTGTGTGAAGGGGGCATGTCTTCTGCTGCCCTGTACCTCGCTGTGACAGATATTGAAGCTGAGTTTACTTTCACTTTCCTATCTTCTCTGGAGATCCAGGTACAAAACTACAGAGATAGATCAGGGAGAGACAGACATATGAGGGAGAGAGAGATCAGAGAGAGACATCAGGGAGAGAGAGAAATCGGAGAGAAAGAAATCAGAGAGAGAGAGACATCAGAGAGAGAGAGAAATCAGAGAGAGAGAGAGGGAGAGAGACATCAGAGACAGACATCAGAGAGAGAGACAGAGAGAGACATCAGAGAGAGAAAGAAGTTCATCAGAGAGAATGAGAAATCAGAGAGAGAGAGAGAGAGAACAGAGAGAGAGAGAGAGAGAGAGAGAGAGAGATCAGAGAGAGAGAGAGAGAGACATCAGAGAGCGAGAAAGAGAGAAATATGACATACGAGAGAGAGAGAAAGCAGAGAGAGACATGAGAGAGAGAGAGATCAGAGCGAGAGAGAAAGATATATGAGAGAGAGAGAGCGAGCGATCAGAGAGAGAGAGACATCATAGAATGAAACATCAGAGAAAGAGACATCAAAGAGAGCCATCGGCGGCTGAACATCCCGAAGCCCATCTTGGTACACCCCGCACTTGACTGTAGTAAGCCAACCGCAAATATCTTGTTACACCCAGCCCATATAGTTCGAGCTGGGTGTAACAAGATGTCTGCTGCTGCTTACTGCGGCAGGGTGTACCAAGATGGGCGTCACAGCACAGCATTTCAAAAATAAATCCTCTCCTCATGTCATTAGTGCCAATAGTACCGTGACAGTGCATGTTTTTAGCACTGCTCACTATATTAGTTTCACTGGTTCCCAAAAAGTGTCAAGAGTGTCAGTTAGTGTTCAATTTATCCACTACAATATCGTAGTCCCGCTATAAGTACTGATCACTGCCATTACTAGTGAATAATAAATAAATAAAAATTCCATAAACATATCCCATAGTTTGCAGACGCTATAACTTTTGCACAAACCAATCAATATAAGCTTATTGGGATTTTTTTAAACAAAATATGTAGCAGAATACATATTGGCCTAAACTGGTATTTATATTTTTTATTGGATATGGTTTATAGCAGAAAGTAAAAAATAATGTTTTATTTTCAAAATTGTCAGTTGTTTTTTTGTTTATAGCTTAAAAAATAAAAAATGCAGAGGTGATCAAATACCACCAAAAGAAATCTCTGTGGGAAATCTTTGTGGGAAAAAAAAGGCCAAAAATGTTACTTGGGTACAGTGTCGCCCATCCGTGCAATTGTCAGTTAACATGACAGCGTCGTATCATAAAAAATAGCCGGGTTATGAAGGGGAGTTAATCTTCCAGAGTTGAAGTGGTTAATAAGTAGATGTCTTTTTATCTTATTGGTTTTTTTTCAGTCTTAACAACTGATGGTTTCAGAGACACTAGACTACAACATGCTTGCTACAACTATACTTGCATGTCCACAGAGTAGTGCTTTTTTTGGCTCAACAACATGACGTAATTTAATGCCTGAAAGTCAGATGCTTGTATCGCAGCTTTCACATGCTCAGGCAATAGTCCCTCTTTTGATATACTGTGACCCAGAAATGACAGCCAAGTTTGTTGAATGCAGTATTTATAATGATTCACTGTCAGTCCTGCACTTTCAATGTGCTTTAGAACAATTTTAGGTTACATTTGTAAAGATCCAGAGATGGGCCATGTGCTGTTATGTCATCCAGATGTCACTGTACACCAAGCAAGTTACTAAAGATTGAAAACATCAGTCTTTAAAAACAATTAGGTTCTGATGTTAATCCATAAGGTAAATGTTTGAAATGGAACAGGCCCTCATTAGAAAAAAAAAAAAGCAGTGAGCTATCTACTTATCTTATCCAACAAAACCTGATGATATGTACTTTGAAGATCCAGAGTAGAAAAAAAAAAATGTACAGTAGTTCTGACAAGACTTCAATAAGTGCAGCACACCAAATCAACTTTATTATCAAATACCATCAACCAACGTTACCCTGTGTTTCGTAATGTCCAAACTAATAATCAAGCAGTGACTTAATATAACTCTTCTAAACTTTTGAGTTTATATAATAACAAGAACGAAAAACAAATTTCAGAGTGGAAATTGCATTTATTTTTCGATATACTCCCCTGCTACATGTACACACTTATTCCAGCATTTAACCACTTAAGAAGCAGCTGGCGCAGTTATACTGCAGCGGGTTGGCTCTCCAGGGCGAATCCCCGTAGCTGTACATCAGCCACTTTAAGAGCTGTAGGGGGTGACGCCAGAGCCGATGCCGGCCACCTGTAATAGCTCCTGACACAGACAGAAAAGAGATCTGTCAATGGCCATTACCAGTAAAAAAAAAATAACAGTAATAAAAATTCCATAAATATATCCTCTATTTTGTAGACGCTATAACTTTTGTGCAAACCAATCAATATATGCTTATTGCGATTTTCTTTTATATGTAGAAGAATACATATCGGCCTAAACTGAAAGAAATTAGTTTTATTATATTTTTTGGGGGAATATTTATTATAGCAAAAAGTAAAAAATATTGCTTCTTTTTTCAAAATTGACGCTCTTTTTTTTGGTTTATAGTGCAAAAAATTAAAACTGCAGAGGTGATTAAATACTGTACCACCAAAACAAAGCTCTATTTGTGGGGAAAAAAAAGGCATAGATTTTGTTGGGTACAGCATTACACGACCGTGCAATTGTCAGTTAGAACGACGCAGTGTCGTATTGCAAATGGCCTGGTCATTAAGGGGGCCAATCCATCCGGTCCTTAAGTGGTTAACTAATGCCTGAAAAGCTTCAGTATAAAAAGATTTGTCAGTATGCCTGAACCATCCTAGGACAGCCTACGTCAATTCGCCATCAGTGCCGAAATGCTGACCTCTGAGGAACTCTTTTAGGGGTCCACCCAGGTGGAAATCACTCGGAGCAAGGTCCGGGCTGTATGGGGGATGTGGCAATACCTCCCAGCTGAGTTACTGTAATGTGCCTGTAGTGTGGTGAGCAGTATGAGGTTGTGCTTTGTCTTGGAGAAACAGGGCACCCTTAGTGATCAAACCAGGACGTTTTTTCCACAGACGCCCTTATGTGCCGCTCAAAAGCGGAAAGCTTGAAGCTTGTTACTCAGCATGCGCTAACTTTTCGAAAATGCAAATGTTCATGAATGATTGTGCTCACTGTTCCCACAGAAAGATTCATCTCTTGTGCAATTTCATGACAGGTTATGCAACAATTATCCAGGATGAGGAGTTCCATATGCTGAATGTTCACAGGAATGACTGCTGTGAGCTGGGACCACCACGGCTGGGATCATCATTAATGGACATACCGCCATCTTTGAAACATTTACACAATTCAAATGTCTTACTGTGGCTGAGTGTCTCATCACCGTACTGTGCTTGAAGTCTTGTGTAGATATCTGTGGGTTTTACACCTTCGTTCACAAGAAACTTCATCATCACACGCTGTTCCATGAATGCAATAACACTGTTGTCTGCCATCTTGATTAACAGTCTCTGGACTGGCCCAAGACATGTGTGCCACCTATCAGTAAAAGGACACACTTGCCACTACTACTGCATGTAGCACCACAAAGCTAGCATCTCTTTTTATACCTGTAAAAAAGTCCCAGTTTGACTTGAACACCACTTTTATATTGTGCTCTGGACACAAACAAAATTTTGCTCAATTCAATTGGTTGAGCAATGGGTTGAGCAATATTTAGTTGGTGCACAGAGCACAATATAGTATAATTATATTGTTTAGCTGCAACTGTAGATGGATATTATTTTTCCTCACATTAGTGTATATAGATAGTGAGATGTTGGTAACATGGGGAATACTTTTGGTTAATATTTTTAAGAAAAAATCAGTTGATTGTATCATAATTTTAGTGCTGCTCTGTGATATGTAAACTCTGCAGGCTTATTATCTCAATATTATCGGAAAGTGTGTTACAACTAGCGAAGAGCCAACCCAGAAGACAGCTGTAATTCCTGGGCCAATGAGCGGCAGGTAATGAATTCCTTGCCCCGCAGCTGCATGTACACAAAGGGGCGGGGAATCCCCCAGGGGACCATGTGGTCATATTAAGTCATTGATGTCATGAACATCCTAGCCCCATTTGTGTACATGCAGTGGTGGGCCAGGGAATCCCCTTCCACCCGGTTCATTGGTGCAGCACTGACAGCTGACTTCCAGTTGCAGCTGAGCATATGTTCGGACAAAACCTGGAGCTGCACCCCCAAGATTATCCCTAATTAAGACTACAGAGCAGCTCTCTTGTTATGTTACAGAGAACAATAGCAGAAGTGGTGTTCTGTATTCCTACCATGTTTACTATTTTGGGATAACAATGTGTGCTCCATAGATACCGTTCAGTGAGTAAACAGTGTCATCCTAGGACAGGAAGTGTGTTTCTGGCAGGTTCATCAGGTGAAAATAATAAAAAAAAGGCTGAAAAAATGAATTTAGGCACTTTATCTAAGGACTGGTAAGCGGCGCTATATAACATTTTTGGTTTTGGAACTAGATACACTCTAACATAGGGGTGTCCAGCCCATTGGCCTGGACAATTTCTGTATGCAGCCTGGGGGATGTCTGAAAGAACCCAAAAGCAAAAAGAGAAGCCCCTTGTGGCTAGCATGTATGGAGGGTTGCCATGTATACCTATTTGCATAGAAGCCGCAGCAGCACAGAAAATGCAGGCATGAGCACAGCTAAAGGGATGCTGGGGGTGCAGTTTTTTTGTAAAAGCACCAGCAACAACTAAAGCAGGAATTCTACAGGCAAGTAAATGCCTCTTGGCTGTATGGGGGGCTTGTTGAGGTGGGTTGCACTCAACCAAATCTCAGTTGCTCCCTTCTACTTCCTGCACTGAATGTAAATGATGGTCAGGGGTGCTGGAGGGTTTATTGATGCCGGCTGCAAAGAGGAAATATTGTCATGGGGGGAATCTCTTATTGAGGGATGGATCTATTGTTGCTGGGAGGTATTTTAATGGGGTGATCTATTGATGCTGAGAAGATATATTGTTTCTGAGGGGGGGGTATTGTTGCTGGGGGTATTGATGCTGGCTGCAGAGGATTTGTTTTACTACTTTTCATGTTATCATTTACAAATACCATACAAATTATGTATAGCATTAAAATTATACTTGGTTCTGTTTTCTCTAAAAGGGGCTGTACTGGAAGGTGAGTAGGGGGTGAAACTAAGGAATGCTACTCGGAGGCAGGTAGGGGGTGGAGATAGGGGGGTTACTTGGAAGGAGTGAGTACCTTTACCTACTGCACTGAGAAGAAAAGCCCTGCCTAATTGTATTATGGGGGGTGTGGGCTGTGAAAAAAGTGGAGCTTGTATTTTCTTGAAAGGTTCACTTTAACCAATTGTACAAAAAAAAAAAATCACACTATTCTTACTATAAAAGACCATTGAAGCATCAGATGATGGACGGGAAACTTAAGGCAACATATCAATTATTAATCAAGTTTTGTTGTGCTGCACGCTCAGGGGATAATGTAGTTCTTGGCAGATAAAGACTTGACTGTCACACTTTAGTGCATGAATATTTTATTATTGATATAAAGATTTCATTCAAATTTCATTCACCTCTAAGGAAGTGTTTTTGAAATGGTTGCCTAAACTGTGTAGCATCGGTGTAAGTATTTACTTTGCTGTAATTTCATCTGTGAAAATGTGAAATAAATACAGTGCAACATGGTCCATGTGGTACTGTGTTGACAGGCTTTTATTCTTGTTCAGTATTTCTATTGCATTCCCATACAAGTCTGAATTGGTAAGGTAAATCCTGCTTGAAGCAGGTCAAATGAAAGTCAGAAGGAGGCCAATTGCAAGTCAAATGCACATGTCAATTAATTCTGAATGATCTTAGAAGTATCTCAAACTAAAGTCAAGCTTATGCCATCAACAAAAGCTCAAAGCCCATCAATACAGGCCTCAAATGTCCAAACAATGGTCAACAATAAAACTAGATTGAAGCTACTTTAGAAACTAAGGTGAGGACCAAACATAGAATGCTGATAAAAACAGGATGTGTTTAATCTCCTCAGCCAATCATCAGCTAAGAATGGTAGGTATAGGGCAAGTTGAATCAGCTCATTGAATCTCTCAAGTTTCATAGTGGTAAGCTTTCTGTGAGGTCCACCAAGCTGCCTTAAAGCGGTAGTAAACCCGCACATTTTTATTTATTTTTTTAAACCTGCAAAGCAAAAGGCATAATGAGCTAGTATGCACCGCATACTAGCTCATTATGAAATACTTACCTTAGAACGAGGCCCCGATCCACACCGAGGGAGCTGACATGCTCCCTCGGCGTTTCTTCCGGGTATTGCGGCTCCGGCGCTGTGAGTGGCCGGAGCCGCGATATCGTCACTCCCACGTATGCGCGCGGGAGATTTCAGTCCGGCCGCTCGGCTGCTGCCGGATTTTGACGGCGAGTAACACCTTGTGCGCATGCGCCGCTGCAGTCAGCGGCGCATACCGAGGGGAATATCTCCTAAACCGTACAGGTTTAGGAGATATTTTTTTTACCTACAGGTAAGCCTTATTATAGGCTTTCCTGTAGGTAAAAGTTAAAAATGTGGGTATACAACCACTTTAACCATCAGAGGTGGCCTCATCATTGCTGGGAGATTCTTTAGGAAGTGTAGCTGGGAACAGCAGAGGGGAAAACTTCTCATTCCAACAATGTAGTATCAATTTTGGATAAAGTGACCTATCAAACTAAAGCATATTCTTATTGACCAGATTTGACCATTGTGCCACCTTTAAACCAATGCCATTGTCTGGTAAACTCAAGGCTTTATGTTATTTGAATAGTTACATGTGAAGACAGTAGGCAATCTCTAAATGTTTGCAGAGTGAAATATTGTTGATCAACTGATTTCATTTATTATGAAGTCTGGGTTAAACCTGCCTTTACCACAAAAACGTCATGCACCTATTTCTGCTTAGGTAGTACTTTTCTTACCTGACAACTTTCTGAGGTTGAAAAGATGGGCACCTTTTATCCTAAAGTATTAAGGTAAGAAACATGGTCTTGACACATGTCCAATAACACAGACCATAACAAATTAAAAATGCTCAATACATTTTTTCATTGCTACTTTTCCATGTGATTACCATTTGAAAATGACCACGGCAATAATTTGGTAGTTGGATAAGGTGTAGTTTCAACATTTGAGGTAAAATATATTTAGGTAAATAATATAGTACATAAGATGTAGGAGACGAAGAGTTATAAGACCTTGTTATAAGACCTCATTTATGAAATCAAATGAAGGTCAGTAAAAAAACAGGAACTTAAGCCACAGTTGTACTGCCCTTGGACTGCCAAGCTATATATTAAAACCCCTTTTAGCAGTTATGTTGTGTTGTGTCAAAATGTATACAACAGGTCGCATTCGGCAACGGCAATATTGCCTCCAAATGCAGTCTGTTCAAGTGAATGTGACCGTTACTGAATTGGGCTGCAATACATGTGATTGTAGCATGATGCTGTGGGCTTTCATTGGTTAACACAGGAGGTGAGGATGCAACATATCCAAAGTGTTTACTGAATAATACCTGTGCTTAGTGAGAGACTTTATGGAGTTGCACTCTGTGGGTGCAGTTGCTCCAGAGCTTAGTAAATGAGGCAAAGCTTCACTTTGCAAAGAATACCCAATCACGTGAAAGGAAAACTGAAAAAACAGCATTTTTATTTGCCCATGATTGGATGATGGAAGTCAGCAGAGCTTCTGTACTAAGCTCTGGAGCAACTGCTCTTGCAGAGTGAAACTGCACTTTTGTGTCCCATCTATTGGTCTTTAGTAAATCAACCCCATTGTGTTCACAGCAGGACAACTGCTTGGCAATGGACCCAGATGCTGAGGATGACAAGTGAATTTCGTTGTTGAAGTGATTCCTATTATAGTAATTTCTAGACTGTTAGTGTAGAGCCAGTCTTATGGGGCGGACTGAGCTGAGAGGCAAATTAGTCTAGCACCCCCATAAAGCGGCCGCACTGCTTCCGTTATACAGGCAGCTGGCATTCCCCAACTGTGAGGGGGGCGCCTCTTCTAATTTTGACTGTCCTATCATCCTGACCACAAACCTTCCTCATTGTGCTATATGTTTTATATGGTTATATCTTCTTAGTCCTCTCCATAAAATTATCCGACATTTGTGCTTAACGTAACTATAGTCAACACTTTTTTTCATTTTGGATAGAGTAAGGGAGGTTTATAGTCCCTGACAGTTTATTTTTTACCATCACTGTCCCATTGCAGAGATTTCCCTTCACTTCCTGCCCCATAGCCAAATAGGAAGTGAGAGGAAATCTATGCAAATTAAGGGAATCCATTGCCCCCCCCCCCCCCAGGCCCTCAAAAGTAGTGTCCCCATTCTAAAATTTCAGGGCAGGTCTTAAACAGCATGGGTTGTGGCCTTGACAGGAAGGGTGGGTCATATTTAAATTAGGGGGTACATAAGTTTAGTCAGGCCTAGGGCAGCACAAATAAGTTTACACTACTGATGGTACTTACATTAATCCAAGTTGGAGCAAAGTAGCTATGTAAAAACTGGAATTCAGCTTAAAGTCCTGTTCTGGACTGACAACACACATCTTTTTGTGGACTGAGTATGGTCAGCACTGCTCAGTGTCTTTTGCTAAACTACGCAACTATAAGAGGCCTTTGAGCCCCAAAAGATGGAAAAGTAATTTTGGGGCTCATAGACTTCTTACTGTGAACACACCAAAATCCTGAGAACGCAGAGTGTAGGATTGTCCAGATCATGCCACCGAGCATCAAGAGCAACCTTACGCAACCTGCAGGGACAATCATATTCCCTGCAGGCTTTCAATCCAGGTTGTCTGATCTCCCATTAATGAGCTCAGCAACCTCACAGATGTGATTACGCAATTGCAACTTATCTTCTCTTCCTATATTCCATCCAATTATCTGTGAAACTACTACATCATAAGTTCCCTAATGCATAAACGTTAATCATTTTGTAGTGCATTTTTTGCACTTATAGAACAGCTATAACAACATGTAACTGGCCAAAATGGAAAAAATGGGTGTACATTGTTTCGGCTTCAACACATGTAGCAGTACCCCCGTAGGTGCTGCGGGTGTGGTTGTAGCAATCCGCCAATCTCCCTGCTGCCATCCCCTCATCAATCACCCAAGAGATAATAAACCAATTAATAATAAAAAGTAATTTGTTTCGTTGTCTTGATTTTTATTTGTGGGATAAACTTGGAGGGATGTATGAGATGCCCATGAATATTTCAGAAGGATCAGTTATCATCCATGGCCTTGGCCTTGTTTATGGGTTTCCCCGGTAGAGTCTTTACTGCACATATTGCCCTTTCCATTATCTATCTGACTGAAGATTTACTACTCATGGCTTCCAGTTGAACAAGGTGAACCACTCTGAATAATTCCCTGTATTAGACTGATGTAGGGTTAATGCTACAAATAGAGAGCCAAAGGCCTATACCGCCTATCTTCCATGGCTCAAAGAACTAAAAGACCCAAAGTCTCTGGAAGTTGTTGCAAACTTGAACTTGGCACATGTTAAACGACGGACTATTGCTCCAGCCCATCCACTTCTTGGCACATGTTAAATGACAGACTATTGCTCCAGCCTATCCATACTGTGTTCCCTGGCAACACAGCATGCTACGCTACACTCTCCAGTACTTCTGCTTCTTCAACATTACACAGACCTTCTCCTTTGTATCGAAGTCCTGTGTTCCCCAAAAATCTGATAGCTGGTCTGCTTCCGCTGCTTTACTCCTACTTCATCTAATTGATCCTCTTTGAGACCAGCACTGTGTTCCACGGTCACAGAAACCTGATGAACTCTGCCGAGATGAGGATCCTCAACTTTAACTCCTTTTCCGCAGCTCCTCCACCCCTCCTCCGTGTACACGGCACATCCCCGCATGGGGATGCTGGGCACAGCACCTCAGCACGACATGCTATCTTTTTTGTGCTGCACCACTCCTCCCTGGAAGCATGTGACCCCAACTTATTTAGGAGGCAAATTAATGATTGGTCAGAGTCCCCCACATGAGCTGCCTGCTACTCAGGTCTCAAGTCCAGCCTCCCTTCCAGAACAATTCCACTGAAAGCAGGAGAGGATCTCTGAGTCAAAGTGTAGGTGGTCACACCCCCCACTGTACTGACACTCCCATTCCCAAATCAAAGCAACCAGGCCTGGCTAAATTTACCTGTATCTAGTCCTGCAACTAGAAAAATACCAATCGAGCACCTACCTAAACATATAGGGTGCTACACACACTTTAACCACTTCAATATTGGGCACTTTTACCCTCTTCCTGCCCAGGCCAATTTTCAGCTTTCAGCACTGTCGCACTTGACAATTGTGCAGTCATGCAACACTGTACTCAAATGACATTTTTATCATTTTTATCATTTTGTTCAAATAGAGCTTTCTTTTGGTGGTATTTATTAACCACCAGTTTTTTTATTTTTTGCTAAATAAATTTAAAAACCTGAAAATTCTGTAGGAAAATATGTTTTTCTTCGTTTCTGTTACAAAAGTTTGCAAATAAATTATTTTTCTTTACAAATTTAGCCAAAAATGTATTCTGTTACATTGTCTTGGTGAATATAACCCAAATCAATGCATCTTATTTAGTCTGAGTGAACGTTATAGAGTTCACAAACTGTGGTATACAGTATATCTGAAAATTGATGAACCGTACTGATGTCCTATCTAATTTCTTGAGGCCCTAAAAAGCCAGGGCAGTAGAAATACCTCCCAAATGACCCCTTTTTTTTAAAGTAGACAGTCCAAGGTATTTAGTAAGAGGCATGCAGGGTTTTTTGTCATTTTTTGGATTTATTTTTTCACTACTGTCACCAGTACAGTACAGCATCATTATATAACTGGTAGGGCAGTGATCAGGAACATTGACTGGTGACAGTGCAGAAAAAAAAAATATATTTTTTTTTCTTTTTTTTATGACTTTTTTTAACCAACTTTGACCAGAGCAATATAATTTCCCCATAGTAACATGGTACTGCTCTGGGGAAGTGATCAGGATTTTTTTTATTTTTTATTTTTTTTTACACATTATGTTTGTTTATAGCAGTGCATTACATTGCTATAAGCAAGCATTTTACTGAATGAAACTGATTAATTCAGTATGTTTTTTTTGTGATTGGCTGTGATTGGTTTGTCTGTACCATGTGATCAAATTGACCAACCACAACTAGCAACACTATCTGATCTGCTGTGATTTGTCACGGTGGTCACATGGTATTGACCAAAAAGCCCATACACTGATCAGTTATCAGCTGTGTTCCGTGGACACAACCGGTGACAGATTGCACCACGTACAATCCAAACTTCCTGAGAGGACATCATATGACGTACACTCAGGATAACAGCCACTGCCCGGCCGTTATTTGTCTACAGGCCAGGCGGGAAATGATTAAGGAGGAAAGAGGGACAGGGGAATTTGGTTTCCATAGAAGTACTTTCTCTAAAGCAAGCTATACACTAAAACATTTTTGAATAAACATTTGTACAAACATTCATAGGAAAGTCCTCGATGACTTGATGAATACTGTTCGAAAATATTTCAAAATTTGTTTTGGTTTTAATATTTTTTTTTCAATCTAATTCACTTTTCTAAAAAAAGATTGCATTCACTATTAGAAATGTGTTTATTTGAGAAAACGTTTCCATCCTTTTAATATTCTTGTCACTGCAGTCAAAAACAAATGTCGATTCAACCCCACAAATTATTAGAAAACTGATCGATCCTTCTTAAAACAAAAAAAAACTATTGAAATTCTATCAATAGTTTCACACTGGGTGGAGTTTCTGGATGCGTGGTGTCGCTGTGCATCAGGACTGCGGCCATCTTGTCGGTTTGAAACCATCAGGAGTTTTTCATATGACATGCTTTTTCACACCTACCACTGTGAGAGTATATATATGTGGTTTTAATAAATTTATATGGTTTTGATATACTACACCATGAATTGTTTTTTGTCTTTACACCTTTCAACGTGAGGCGTGTTGCCTGGATCCATGCTGGAGCAGTCCGTGGTGGATTGACGTTTGGGCTTTTTGACCACCTATACTCTAGTGATCCAGTTGTAAGGGTAAGAGGCTTGGCTTACTGTGGTGTTGGTGGAAGATTACTGTTCACATTTTAGTTAAGATTTTTTCATCTATTGGGTGCCTCCCGGGATTGATGGACGTGTTCTACTAATATGGGCATTTAAGCACTGCATTTCTCCATTTAATAATTTCACACTCACTTCTGTTCATGATTTGTACTGATAATAACATAGTAGGGGCTTATCTATTAAGACAGCAGAGGCTGCTGCATAATTAATGTTCATGTAGTTTATTAGATAAGGAGATGCTCTGTTCACTTTGAATGCCTAATCTTGTGCAGGAGAAATTTAGACCTCTTTGACACTGAGGTGGGTCTAAACTGCCCATAAAACACTGAGCGATTTTCAGGCGCTTTTCAGGCATTTGCGGAGTGATTTTTAAAGAACGCCTGACTCAAAAACTTCCCCAAAAAACATTTTGAGGTGCTTTTCAGGCGCTTTTCAGGTGCTTCCCATTCATTTCAATGGAGAGGGGCATTTTTGAGGCGTCTTTTTAGCCCTCCAAACATGCTCCAAAGATGCTGCATGCTGGATTTTTCTCACTGCACTGCCAGGGCACCACCCTAGTGTGAAAGTGTTAATTGATTTTAATGGAAACCATTTTTCGTGAGCTTTTCAGGTGCTTTTTTTAACACCAAAGCGCTTGAAAAAGTCATCAGTGTGAATAGGGCTCTTAAAAATAATGGACTTTTGTGTTAAAAAGTTTTATTGATTTTTCAAAATTTAACAGAATTTAATGGCACTTTAACAGTCACAGAAGATGTAAATTGGGTTAACAACATGACAGTAAGGATTGCTATAGACACAGAAAAGATCCAAAACAGTTAATACAATCTTTGTTTCCAAGAGAAGTATGCGTTGGATAGGTAGTCATTGTTAAGCAAGAAAGGGGTTCATAGGCATTACCTTTTGTTAATGAATATCTGTGATGATGTACATTATAAACAAATAAAAATGTATTGTTAAAAAAAAGAAAGGTGTTCATAGGTTAACTAGGATAGTCATATATCATTACCCATATTTTTTCTGAAGCTGAAGCCATGGCTCCTAAGAGTTTCTAAATTTCATAAGTGAGTCCGATTGTAGGGCTGTTTTGTATAAAAATAATGGACTTTTACTTGTTCATAGTTTGATGAATGAAGTGAACACAACTTTACCGTTTACACTAAGCTAAATGAACATTAGTTTTTTGCAGAGTGAAAATACACTTAATTTAAACCACTTGCCTACTGGGCACTTTAACCCCCTTCCTGCCCAGGCCAATTTTCAGCTTTCAGAGCTGTCACACTTTGAATGACAATTGCGCGGTCACGCAACATTGTACCCATATGAAATTTTTATCATTTTTTTCACACAAATAGAGCTTTTTTTGGTGGTATTTAATCACCACTGGGTGTTTTATTGTTGCTAAACAAACAAAAAAAGTTTTGAAAAATGTGTTATAAAAAATAAGTTTTCTCCTTCACTGATGGATGCTGATGAGGCTGCATTGATGGGCACTCATGAGGCAGCACTGATGGACATTGATAGGTGGCACTGATGGGCACTCACGAGGCTGCATGGATAGGTGGCACAGATGGGCACTGATTGACGGTACTGAAGGGCACTAATAGGCAGCACTAATGGGCACTGACAGGTGGCACCAGTGGGCACTGGTAAGCAGCACTGATAGGTGACAATGATGGGGAGGTATTGATGGGCACTGGTTGGCAGCACTGATGGGCACTGATTGGCAGCACTGGTGGGCACTGGTGGGCACTTTTGGGACTATACTGATAATCATCAGTGCTCTGATTATCAGTGCTAATGTCCCTTTAACAAAAGCCTCTTCTTCTCCCTCAAGCTATCAGCGTGAGGAGAGAAAAGCTGATAACCGGCTTCTGTTTACTTTCATGTTTAGCTGTCACTGGACACAGCTGATCATGTGGTAAAGGGCTCAGCAATCACAGAGCACCGGGCAGCGCGATCACAGGAGGATGTCCATGGACGCCCTCCCGACAAAGTAAGCCCGCGCTATAGCCTACTTTCGGTTATAGCGAGGGAGTAAAGTGGTTAAAGTGAACAGTATATTTTTATTAAATCAACCTTTTATAACTAAAGGCAAACTTTTTTTTAGTTTTGGACAGAGAGAGGGATTAGAACATCTGTCAGGTTTTTTTGCTGTCTGCGTCCTGTTAGGGTCCTTCACCCTCTATATTTGTCCTGCTTACCAGAATCACCAAGTGTGAAAGTAAAAAAAAATCCAACATTTTGGATTGTTGCAAGAACAGAACCTGAAAGGAAATCCTCCAATGGGAGCACTAGCTCTGGTGATCAGGGATTCCATCATTTTGGAGGGATTTCTTCACACTTTCTGTTGTGGCTCTGGGAAGGGAGGTGAAGGTTAATCTCCCCAGTGAGACACAGATGGCAAAAAACTACAGGGGTTATAACCCTCCCTTAGGGGTTCAGGGCAGGCTATATTGACCTTTCTTTGTGCACTGAAAGGGGCCATCCCCAAACTGTTCCTACAAAGTTGGGAGCATAAAATTGTCCAAAATATCTTGGTATGCTGACGCCTTAAGAGTTCCCGTCTCTGGAACTAAGGGGCCAAGTCCAACCTCTGAAAAACAACCCCACATCATAATCCCCCCTCCACCAAATGATTTTGACCAGTGCACAAAGCAAGGTCCATAAAGACATGGATGAGTGAGTTTGAGGTGGAGGAATTTGACTGACCTGCACAGAGTCCTGACCTCAACCTGATAAAACACCTTTGGGATGAATTAGAGCGGAGACTGCGAGTCAGGCCTTCTTGTTCACATAAGTGACTGACCTCACAAATGTGCTTCTGGAAGAATGGTCCCATAGACACACTGCTAAATTTTGTGGATAGCCTTCCCAGAAGAGTTAAAGCTGTTATAGCTGCAAAGGGTGGGCCAACTCAGTATTGAACCCTACGGACTAAGACTGGAATGCCACTAAAGGTCATGAGCGTGTAAAGGCAGACGTCCCAATACTTTTGGCAATATAGTGTATGTAAACAGGCTGTAAAAAATCACTACAAGTGAAATCTGTGCGGTTTTCCCATCAGTTTTCATGAAAGTATGGTGTGAACAAGTCCTAAAAAACTGTCACAACACTAAAAATAGTTATCGGTAATTGGTATCAGCAAGTACGTCTCAAAAAGTATTAGTACTTGTACTACTTTCAAAAAACTGGTATTGGTGCATCCCTAATATCAAGCCATCATTGACTGCTTTACTATGGGCGGTAGATTTTTCTTAAAAAAAAGGTTGTTAAAAAAAGAGATCTGATGGTTTTTTTTTTTTCATAAAAGTGAGCCAGGGCTGTGCCCACCTTTGATTACATGAATCTGACCATCCTTGCCAATGTTCCAAGCATTGACATTCTGATAGCGATATTAGGATATATGTATGCACAGAGATATTTAAACATGCGCATATTGACAGAAGCGTCACTACGTAGACTTTAGATTTCATTTTGAAAACTTGAGTATATAAATGATAGCTTCTAAATTATACAAATACAGTTTAGGAAGTGTCTAAGTAGATGTTCTAAAGAGTACCTATGCTATTCAGAGTGCTCGGTAGGTAAGAGGTTTTTATTTTAGCAAACCTTAACGTGCCTTCTTTATTTAGTCTTAATTTCCCCCATGTCCTTTCTATATCCCATACAACAAATATGAATAGGTCAGTGTGAATTCCTTTGGAAATGCTGCCATCTTTTGCCTAGACTTGGTATAACGCCTATAACACTTTTTATGGCCTAATTTAAAGCAATTTACACTTGCTAAAATTAATGGTAAAATTATTTTAAAGGGTATAATGTGTGTGTGTTGGTTTTTTAATCACTTCAGTTGTGGAAGGTTTTACCCCCACCCTGACCAGGCCATTTTATGCAATACTGCATTGTGTTGCTTTAACTGACAATTGCACGACGCTGTACCCAAATAAAATTGATGTCCTTTCTTTGCCAAAAATAGAGCTTTCTTTGACGCTGTACCCAAATAAAATTGATATCCTTTTTTTGCCACAAATAGAGCTTTCTTTTGGTGGTATTTGATCACCTCTGTAGTTTTTATTTTTTGCGCTACAAACAAAAATAGACCAAAAAAAAACAATATTTTTTAATTAAATGTAGGCCAATATGTATTCTGCTATGTGTTTTTTGGTAAAAAAAAATAAAAAATCCCAATAGGTGTATTGATTGGTTTGCACAAAAGTTATAATGTCTAAAAACTATGGGATAGATTTATGGACTTTTAATTTTCTTAATGTTTTTACGAGTAGTGGCGGCGACCAGAAATTTTTAGCAGGACTACGACATTGCGAGGGACAAATCGGACACTAAAGCCCCATACACACTATCAGTTTTTCTGCTGAGTTTTTCCTTCAGGTTTACCAAAACCATGTAGTGGAAGGGCCTGCTTGATTGCATACACATTGAAACTCCTAAGGTTTGACCTCATATTATATGGTTTTGGTAAATCTGATGGAAAAACACAGCAGAAAAACTGATAGTGTGTATGGAGCTTAAGTGACACTTTTTGGGGACCAGTGACACCAATACAGTGATCAGTGTTAAAAATACATGCACTGTTACTGTATAAATGACACTTGTGGGTTAACATCAGGAGCAATGCTTTCGTGGTGTGTGCCCTTTTTCAAGGTCTAAGCAGTACTCCTTGGACCTTGAAGAAGAGAACATACCCCAAAAGCTTGTCCAGAAAAATGGTATGTTAGTGCAAATAAAAAAGTATTACGGACAGTACTAAATTTTCTCTGTCACAATTGCACTAATACAGCTACAATCACCTCATGTATTTATTGCAATATATTTCCATTTCATATGTAGTGTATTTTTTATAATAATGAAAAACGCGAATGGAAAATAAAAAACAAAAACAAAATGGATCCAAATCAATTTGGATCATTTGTTTTGTTGTTACATTCTTTGGGATGCTTCAAACATTAACCAAAGGCCCAAACTATTGCATCATGTCATCTGAATGAAACAAATGAATACATAGAATTTGTTGTTTCATTACAATTTATTTTGAATTTGTTGAAATTCATTACCATTGTGATTTGGATACATCCAAATCTCCAACTAACAAAAATTTTGTCCACATTTCAATTCAAAACTAAACAAAGTCTAGCTGTGAGAAGCCCTTAGGGTCCTGGCTGTAAGGCTGACTTATCTGCTGTCTTATGATATCAGTCAAAGGCACTATCAGTAGAACCTCTGTGCTTGAATTCCTAGCTCCTCCCACCTCCCTGCAGTCTTTATTTGCAATGTTGGCCTTCCAGTTGGATTTCTTCCTTCAATAACATTAAAGAGAATTCAAGGAAAGTGCTGAAACAGCATGCCGAGAAGGGAGATAGCAGAATCTAAAGGGAACCTGTCACAATATGGGGGAAGTCTTTGCTAACTTTCCATTGAAGGAATAAGCTTCAGGACTGTTAGTCGTTATTTATTCTCAGTCACTGACCTGGAATAAATTAGCAGGTCTGACTCTTCAACTTTCCTGGCAGCATGTTTATTCCAGTAGTAGGAAGAAACCAGGGACTTACAGTTAGGGGAGGTGCCATGAAGTCCTACCCCACCACTGCTAAAAAATTTGGGCTCCTACGACCTATGGTTCCGGAGATATGGGGCTTCTTGCGCAGCCTATCAGAAGCTGCATACAGAGAGGCAAGCTTAAATACAGGCTGGCACACTGTTTGTAGCAGACTGAGAGGATGATCTCACAGTGCCTCTCCTCACTTCTTGTCAGAGGCACTGAGCTCAATGGACAGCTTGGAGTCTTGGACCAATGGTAAAGTACCATTGGCAAAAGCTGTGCAATAAAAATGCTGCATTGGAGGCACGCCTCTCACAGCAGTGTCATAGAAGGGACATGTGTCTAAAAAGACAAGTGCTCCCTTTCAGCCCAGCCCTCTTAATTACAAGGAAAAAACATGGGTTTATTGGTTTAAGATTTACCCATAATCCCATGTTTTTCTCACACAGCTAAGAGGGAGAACGAGAATCTGCTGCTGTTGAAAAGGTACTGTTTTAATCAAGCCAAATCATATACAGTAATACCTCCGAGTGTGAGTAACGCGGTTTACGAGCATTTTGCAAAAAGAGCTATTATTTTTTTACAATCCTGACTCGGTTTGCGAGTGTTGTCTTATAAAACAAGCAGGATTCAAGCCTCTGGGGTGTGCAGTACCATATTTGGCCAGAGGTACTGGGGCACTGGTGACACTCTGAGCCATTCGGAAACACTCCATTCCCGAGTATCTCCGAGCATCATTGAGTACATCTGAGTGACTCTGACTGTGAGTGTTTCTGAATGTCTCCGCCACCCCCCCACCTCTGGCCACATGCAGTACTGCATACACTGGAACGGATTATCTCCATTATTTCCTATGGGGAAACTCGCTTTGATATATGAGTGTTATGGATTACAAGCATTCTTCTGGAACAAATTATGCTCATAATCCAAGGTACTACTGTATATATATATATATATATATATATATATATATATATATATATATATATATGTAAAAAACAAAATAATTTATTATTTATCTATTTACTGTGAAATAACTGGTTGGAAGTTATAACAACTTATAACTGGATGGAAGTAATTTGTCCGTTAAGCCATATATATATTTAGCAGACATCCTAGAGAGTAAAATGGTGGTCATTGCAACTTTTTATGTCACAAACCATTTTTTTTGGAACTGTTTCATGAATAAAAAAATTATTTTTTTGTGTAATGTGAAAGATAATGTTACACTGAGTAATTAGATACCTAGACATTTCATGTTTTAAAATTGCACACACTTATGGAATGGTGCCAAACTTCAGTACTTAAAAATCAGCCATAGGTGTCGCTGTAAAATTTTTTACAGGTTACAGAGGATGTCTAGTGCTAGAATTATTGCTCTCGCTAACGATTGCAGCGTATGTTACCTGTGTGTATCTGGCTCTTGAACTAGCCAGTGCCTCACCAGCCACTGACCTGACTGCACGTCCCTGAAAGAAATGATAAGAATGATAGCAGTAGAACTTGTAAGTTTAAAACAAGTCAGCAGTGGAGCTCCTCAGTGGTAGGAATAGTATACCCTTGTTGGTATCAGTTGGAGGAATAGCGCCCCATTGTTTGTTGCATCATCCCTGGGCCACAGTTTCGAGACCACTGGTCTAAGCCATACATGAAGTGCACTTTGTTAACCATACTACGCTTTTTGATATATCCACAGATGTTTAAAGATGTCTCCTGCAGTTTTGCCATTGGCTATTTCTCCTTAGTATTTATAGTCTATCAGATGACAACTGGGAAGCTTCCATTCCCCTTCGACAAGTTTCCCTGTGGACTAGTTATTACCTTTGTACAACAATAATTTTATTTCTTTTTTTTTACAGCTCCTATGCAAATGCCCACAAATGAGAGAACGGCTTGTTAAAGATCTGCAAAGCCATTTTTCATGGAGGGGGAAACTAGAGGCTAGGGAAGTGAGCCCACCATTTACCAGGAAGACAGTAAGTATATAAACCACACATGGGTTCTTGGCAGTGCATTGTCCAGTGTTCACATTCTCTATTCTTCCAGCTCCTGAATGTGCATAACCATTTCAAACAGAAAGGCCATCATTGTACATACAGTGCATCCGGAAAATATTTACAGTGCTTCACTTTTTACACATTTTGTTATGTTACAGCCTTATTCCAAAATGGAATAAATTAATTAGTTTCCTATAATTCTACAAACAATACCCCATAATAACAGCATGAAAGATGTTTACTTAAAATCTTTACATATTTATTAATATTTAAAAAATCTCATATACATAAGTATCCAAAGCCTTTGCCATGACACTCAAAATTTAGCTCAGGTCCTGTTTCCACTGATCATCTTTGAGATGTTTCTACAAGTTGATTGGAGTCCACCAGTGGTGCATTCAGTTGATTGGACATGATTTGGAAAGGGAAACACCTGTCTATATAAGGTCCCATGGTTAACAGTGCATGTCAGAGCACAAACCAAGCCATCATGAAGTTCAAGGAATGGTCTGTGGACCTTTGAGACAGGATTGTATAGAGCCACAGATCTCAAGAAGGGTACAGAAACAGTTTTTCAGCATTAAAAGTCCATATGAGCACAGTGGCCTCCATAATCTGTAAATGGAAGAAGTTTGGAACACCCAGGACTCTTTCTAGAGCAGGCACGCCCGGCCAAACTGAGCGAACGGGGGAGGTGACCAAGAACCCAATGGTCACTCTGACAGAGCTCCAGCATTTCTTTGTTGAAAGAGGAGAACCTTCTAGAAGAACAACCATCTCTGCAGCACCCCACCAATTAGGTCAGATGGAAGCCACTCCTCAGACAGATAACAGTCTATCTGGAGTTTGCCAAAAGCCACCTGAAGGGCTCTCAGACCATGACAAACACAATTCTCTGGTCTGATGCATCAAAGATTGAACTCTTTGGCCTGAGTGGCAAGCACCATGTCTGGAGGAAACCTGGCACCGCTCATCACCTGGCCAATACCATCTCTACTGTGAAGCATAGTGGTGGCAGCATCATGTGGTGATGTTTTTCAGTGGCAGGAACTTGGACACTAGTCAGGATCAAGGGAAAGATGACTGCAGCAATGTAAAGAGACCTCCTTGATGAAAACCTGTTCCAGAGTGCCCTGGGGCAAAGGTTCATGTTCCAACAGGACAACGACCCTAAGCACACAACCAAGATAACAAAGGAGTGGCTAAGGGACAACATTGTGAATGTCCTTGAGTGGCCCAGCAAAAGCCCAGACTTGAACCTGATTGAACATCTCTGGAGAGATCTAAAAATGGCTGTGCAATGATGCTTCCCAGCAAACCTGTTGGAGCTTGAAAGGTCCAGTGAAGAAGAATGGGAGAAACTGCCCAAAAATAGGTGTGCCAAGGTTGTAGCATCATACCCAAAAAGACCTGAGGCTGTAATTGGTGCCAAAGGTGCTTCAACAAAGCATTCAGCAAAGGCTGTGAATACTTAAGTACATGGGAATAAACTTCTTTCACTTTGTCATCATAGTGTATTGTGAGGACAATAATGATATTAATAATTTTTGGAATAAAGCTGTAACATGACAAATTGTGAAACACTGTGAATACTTACCGGATGCACTGTATTCTTCATTATTAATGTGACCTTTCTTCACAGAGCCCTCCGGGAAATTACCTGGAATTGGAAATGACAATGGAAGAAATCCCACTTCCTCACCATGGGAAACTGGGGATCTAATTTACAGAAGAGGACCAGGCTCTCAGAGAAAAGAAAAAGAAAGGAAAAACAAACAAAAACAAAAAAAAATAGACAGTTAAGGTAGGCTTTTAGCTTACTGATTTGTAAATGAATTATGTGCAAAGTATTCATATACAAATGTACCAAGAAGAATCTGCACCTTTATCTGCTTTCGTAATAGACACAGTAGAATGGTATGTCTCCAGGAGATGACTTTTGTCCCTTTAATAGGATCATATTTAGGGTACATTGTACCAGATTATGCTATTATAATTTCAGTTATTCAACATAAACACAGATTTATAAATGTCCAGCTTTGTAAACATTTCTACATTTGTCTCTTCTCTTTAGCAGATCTGTATCAGAGGATCTTCATGTCAAGCCATCATCACTGGAGTCTTCTCTACATCATCGCTATATTGAAAGATTCTTCTCAGAAACTTTCTCCAAGAGACCATCAGCTCTCTTCACCAACAGGAGATGGTGCTCTTGTTGGTTTCCTCAGGCATCAGCAGTGGTTAATGCACAGGTTTCATGAGAATTCTCACACACACAGGCGTGCATTGGACCAGCTATGAGGGGAGGTTGGAGGCCAGCACTTCTATATTGAAAGGCCTGTGTTGGACTGGTTTGAGGTGAGGCTGGAGGTCGGTACTTTTTATGACAGGCACGTGTTGGACTGGCTATGAGACAGGTTGGTTCTTTTATGTGACAGGCATGCATTAGACCAGCTATGAGAAGAGGTTGGAGACCAGTAAATTTTTTTTGACAGGCATGTGATGTACCAGCCTTTTTGAAAGGTGGTACCATTTTTGTTTTTGACAGGCATGCGTTGGACCAGCTATGAGGGGAGTTTGGAAGCCAGTACTCTTTTTTTATTAACAGCTGTGCGTTGAACTGGCTATGAGGGGAGTCTGGAGGCCAGTGCTCCTTTTTTATTGTCAGGTGTGCATTGAACTGGCTATGAGGGAAGGTTGGAGGCCGGTAGTATTTTTTAGAGGTGTGCATTGGATTGGCTATAAGGGGAGTTTGGAGGCCAGAATTTTTTTTGACAGGCGTGCATTGGACCAGCTTTGAGGGATGGTTGGAGGCTGGTAGTAGCTTCACATATGATTGCAAATATATGCAACCAAAACCTCAATTTTTTAACATATTTTTTCAAATAGTTTAGACTGTCAATGTATTTCTTGCTATGTATGTCACAATTTAGAAATTATGTTAGAGTAGAGTTAGGGACCGCACTTTGCAGAGGTGCCTTGACGTGGCAGTGCGGTTTCACAAATTTCGAAAATTTACACAACGTAAACTAACCACAAATTGTCGAAAAAGTTTAGACTTTTTTATTTTGTTGGCTAGCTGGTAAGTATGCTGAAAGAATTTGTGCATTGGATTGTTTTGTGAACCACCCTACCCATGTACACTTTAAGCACCCAGTTAGACTTTTGTGTTGGTAACATGCATTATTGTAACATAGGTTGACACACATTCCAAGTGTTAGTGTGTTGCAGCACCCTCCATTGTCAATGGTACCTCAGCACTTTGGCCTGATGCACTTCTGACACGCATGCATTGCAGTGCCCCACATTGCAAATCAACTGTGGTGCGCTGACTCAGAAAAAAAAAGGTACGTGTCTGATCTTTTGTTTATTTTGGTGCATTGGCATCTCATTCTAATGAACAGAATGCCACGGAACAAACAGCTGAGAATCCAATCTTACAGCTAGTAATAAATTGATAAGAGGAGGTGCAACTTAGGTTACAGAAGACATTCATTCACAGTGAATGATTGGAGTGTCAGGAAAGTGAAAAGGAAGGTAAGTGGACATGGTGTTTTATCCTACATGGTGAAATCACTGAAAAACTTTAAAATGGAACTTCACTCTCTCACTCAACATTGCCTATTTTAATCCTATGCTGCTAGCATTATTAAGGTTTTTTTATATTTACTTGTTTTAAACTTTTTCGTTTACATTTCTTCAGTTACTTCCCGGCAGGACTGGTAAAAAAGGGGGGGGGGGGGGGCGAGGGGCACCTGCCCTGGACTGTGTTCAAATCTGTGATGAGTGGGGACGCACTGGGAACTTCTGCAGTTTCTCCTGCCTGACAGGAGTTACTGTAATTCTCCCTCCCATTACTGCATAATGAATGGATTCCCCAGACTCTTCCATTCCTGCAATTTTAACTCTGTCTTATCTCTCCAGCACCCATCAATCATCCCTCTCCTTCTAAGCTTCCCTCCCCATATCGGCTTGTTTTGTTCTCCTTCCTGGCCAGGTTACTTCAGTCTTCCTTGTTGGTCACTTTCACTTTGCTCATCTCACTTCCAGCACATCTCTTTCCCTTTCCTGTACAATTGTAAGTCAGCACAGGTTTTCCTACTCCTCTCTGCAGTTCACATTAACCCGTCACCTTCTTCTATCACCTGTCTCATCCATAAATCTGCACTATATGTCCTGCAGCCTATGGTCTCTGGACTCTGGACATTCCACACAGTCTTTGGCTGAGACTCTTTCCATTTCAGTTTAGTACTTTACTAACTGTCCTGTCCCTATAATGCAGCCTTAGCAATTTCTTTACAGTTCTTCACTCTGTTCTTCATTAGCACACATTCTTACTACCCAGACCCCCCCTGCCTATTCAATCTTTCATATCTCTAATAACCAGTGCACTGTGGTTAGGCCACAGTGTCATTTTATGTGCGGTTTACCTGGATTTTAGGTGCACTCCCAACTAATTCTATTGCACAGCCCGTTTTCATGAAAGTGCATCAAAGTCCTGCATGCTGCATCTTTGATGCAGTTTCAAAAAACGCACCGTGTAATAGAATTAATTGGGAGCGCATATAAAACCCAGGTAAACCGCACATACAATAACACTGTGGCCAAACCACACCAACGTGAACCCTCTATAGGGCTAGGTTCACACTTTTCCATGTCAGCCACCAAATTATGGTCAGTGCCATTAATTGTTAATGGCACTGCCACACATCTGTTAACACATGCATTTTCACATGCATTAAATCACATGGTATCTCAAAAGTCAAACATCTGGGGTCTGTTTAGAGCCGTGATATTTCATCAAAGTCCCCCCAACAGGGCAGTTAAAAATGTAACCAAAAAAATTCTTAAGTTCTAAAAACTAAATAAAATATGAAAAAACAAAAAAAAAATAGTTAAGGGCTTGTTCATGTGTTTTGGTCTCCCAAAAGTGATAAGCATTCAGATTGCTCTTCAGAGAGCATTTGGCAGGTGGCAAGGAGCCGTTGTATCGATTCCTTACTGTATTAATAACCCTAGATAAAGGTAGGGGGATAAAGGGCGCAGATAAGGGGTGTAGCAGTTGAGGCACCCAGGGGGTGTCAGTTTACCCCCTCCCGGCCATCATACTTTAACCATACCCACCCATTGCTGTGGCACACACCCTGACAATGTGCCTCAATTTAACTTCGAAAGTTGGATGATTGATATGTTAGTACTATTTCAGTGCATGTCCCAAACATTACATGCATATCAAACCTTACACCATAAATATAAATAACCCTATCTAAATGTGGGGCAGGGGGGACCCAGCTTGCAATGTTCGCCCTGGGCACTGGATGACCTTGTCCCGGCACTGATTCTTGGTTTCCATACCTAGGCATATGATGTCATACATCCCAGGAGTCTTCAGAAGGTGAGTAGGGACTGGTAACCACGTCCCCTGTCATTAAGTCTGATCTATCCTCCTGTCCCTGAACCTTTCACTGACCAGTGGGGACGGGTAAAGTGGACCTGTCATTGGGGAAGGGATTAAAGATTGGTAACTCCACCCCCGTCACTGAGCCGGCCGTGCCTTCCTATTCCTGAGCTGTACATCAATCAGTGGGAGGGGGCAGAGGACCTGTCATGGAGGAAGGTGATCCAGAGAAGGGCAAACCAGGGTAGGAAAGGTTGCCCTTGTGACTGGGCCCTGGCATTCTGCCACTGTGGGGTGGCCCCAAGACAGCAGGAAGGGGGCCCACTGCAGAAGATGTGAAAGGGTCCCACTACAGGACTGTAATAAAGGGTACTGCAACAGGAGTAAAGGGCCTCAGGATCAGTGGGAAGGGGGCCCTTCCTGTTTCTGGCACCGGGGCCCTGAAAGTTCTATTTACGCCTCTCCCGCTAGCGATATTTGCAAGAGAATCTGGCAGGCTGGTTTTACCCAAGTTAATTGATCAATCAACTTAATAGATTCAGCCCACCCATGAATGGTTCGAATCTTGGCCGGTTCCTGCTGAACTGGCTGAGATTCAAACTATGTATGGCCGGCCTTAGTCAACCATTGGCTTCTTATGTCTACCGTAGTGTTCTTACCTTAAGCAAATCTGTGCCACTTGGATCCCTGGTTATACTCTGTTGATGTGCAGCCGCTATCACTAAAGTATATAAAAATACACTTCAATACTCAAGTTTTTCTCAAGTATGAGAAAAAAAAGACTTTTACCACATATTCACTGGGCTATAAACATATCAAATCTCTAACACTTCATCATCATAGTAAATCGTGTCAATTATCCTATATAATTAATGTAATTATTATATCATTCACTATATATATATATATATATATATATATATATATATATATATATATATATATATATATATATATAATTTATATATCATTATTATGCTCTTCTTTATATGTTATAAAGGCAGCTCGTACTGGTAGGAACATCTCTAAATACACATCTACTACTGAACCCTCATATTAACATAGATAGATAGATAGATAGATAGATAGATAGATAGATAGATAGATAGATAGATAGATAGATAGATACCAAACAAGGCCAGTAGATGTCACTGTTATCTTTACTGCTAAAGAAAATTCATATGTGAAAAAACATAAATATAATGAACCTCCTATCCCCTTTATATAAAATCTATGGGATTGATTGTAAATGTAATTTGCCATTTGTAATTTACCAGTAATTCACTCCAGGACATAATTATACCATGCATTGAATACTGTGATAAATATACAAAGTCAAACAGCGTATTTAATTCATAATGCCTTCAAAAAACACTACAGACATCCAAGGGGGTCCACACAATTTAACTGAAACATGTATGATTTGGCAGCATATCTTAATACACAAACACTGCAGAGAGCATTGAAGCTTGATGCAGATATTGGGGTTGATTTACTAAAACTGAAGAGTGCAATATGATTCAGCTCTGCATAGAAACCAATCAATTTCCAGGGTTTATTGCCAAAACTTAATTGCCAGCCATGCTCGATCGTGTGCACGAGCTTTCAGAGGAGAACAGCCATATTGTTTGTTCCTACTAAGTAGGAAAAATGATATGTCTTCTCTCCTAGCCACTCCCATCCCCTAACAGTTAGAAACACAGTGAGGGAACACACAGTTAACCCCTTGACCGCACCCCTAGTGTTAACCCCTTCCCTGCCAGTGACATTTACACAGTAATGAGTGCATATTTATAGTACTGATCGCTGTATAATTGTCAAAGGTCCCAAAAAAGTGTCAAAGGTGTCCAAATTTTTTGTTCTTTAAATTTGGGGGATATTTGTTATAGCAAAAAGTAAAATAAATTGTTGTTTTTTTCAAAATTGTCACCTTTTTTTGCTTATAGTGCAAAAAATAAAAAACGCAAAGGTGATCAGATACCACCAAAAGAAAGCTCTATTTGTTGGAAGGGGGTAAAATCTTCTGGAGCTGAAGCGGTTAAATGGACAAGCTGAAGTTAGAAGATAATTGGCAACCATGCACAGCTGAACCAGATATTGCACTCTCCTGTTTTAATAAATCTCCCTCAGTGTGTTCAGTAGGAATCATGCCCATGAACCACATACTCTAGGCCTAAGCCCCTTTCACATGGACTGCCGGATCAGGTCCGCCTGTTAGTTTTTTAGGCGGACCTGATCTGACCTTGCATTCTCCCCAATGGAGTGACATGTCCGCTGACATCCGCCGCTATCCAAACCGATCCTATCCACAAAACTTAGACAGATGGTGGTCCTATTTTCCATCCATCTGGCAAATCGAATTGGCTATGAATGGATGAAAACTGACAGGCGATCCATTTTCAAATAGAAGTGCAGTATATATAGAACAATTTTAATGAAGAAGTAAAAGGTGGGCAAATGGCTACTCACAACTTATGAGTGAGAATCAGACATGTAAACACATGTAGTGAAGTCCATGTTCACTTATCCGGTCCAGGGCTGTATCAGTTGAGGTGTCCCAGCGGAGTCTGGATAATCTGCTAAAATGGAAATGCAGGATGGCCTGCAAGTCTTGCTTTAAATGAGCGCCGTGTATCCCCAGGATACACGGCAAGCTGGATGGAGATACAGGGGGACCAGAATGTAGAATTCGGCTGTACGCCGATCGTCCTCAGGGATGCCGGAAACCCAGAACCGGAAGGACAAACCAGCGTACACCATGATGTACATATTTGCATGGACCTTGTTGTGTAGGTGTAGACCATACACAAATAGTGAGTGGTGCATTTTTAACGTGTTTATACCACAATTTTGTTCAGGTCACCAATATAAAAGGCAGAAAAAATCCTGTAATCTGCCCCAAAGAAGCTCATGTTCTTTTTTGAGTTTTCTTAAACATTTAATTTATTAAAAACTACCACACCGAGGGGGCGTGGCCTGGACGAGGACCGAGATGGACGCCTAACTAGTGAGCTCCCGCGTTCCGGGGAGATTTTGCCTGCTCACACGGGAGCCTACCGCCTTTCCCTGCTATGCACAGGTCCACCAGGAGCTCGTCTATCTCCCGTACCCCTAAGGAGTCCAGGAACTCGCAAGGGAGACACATCCCGGATATTTTCCGGTCACGGAGGCACCAGGCCTGCGAGCCTTCGCAGGCCCAATCCCCGGCCCCGCCTGACGTCGCACCGCCGGATCCCATGCCTGGAGCTTCCGTGCCCGGCTCTGGAGGAGCCCTTCCCCCGAGCCTTCTTGACCTGGAGAAAGTGGCTCAGGACATCAAATGCACGGTAACAGCTGCAATTGCCGATCTTAAGGCGGACTTGTTGGCAGTAGCACACCGCATGGACAATGTGGAACAGACCGCCCAGACCCACGCCGCAGCCATTCGCCAAGTACAATCCGCCTATGACTCCCAGCTATCCCAAGTTTTCGAGCTTCATAGGCACGTCGAGGATCTGGATAATCGCGGACGGAGGCATAACATCAGGGTGCGGGGGGTCCCCGAAACCATTACTCCCGAAGCTATCCAATCCACTCTGTGCGCCATATTCAATGACCTCATGGAGCGGCCGGCGGATTCTCCCATTGATATGGAAAGGGCTCATCGTGCCCTTCGCCCCCCGCCCAGAGATTCTGATCCACCCAGGGACATTATATGTGCACTTGTGAATTTTCCTCTCAAGGAGGAAATCCTCCGAAAGGCGCGCTTGAGGGGCCGTATTGTATTTAATGGGGCGGAGGTGAGACTCTTCCAAGATCTTTCGCAGATCACTCTGCAGAATAGAAAGGCACTTCGCCCGTTGCTGGAAGCCCTGCGCTCCAGGAACATTCAGTATCGCTGGAGGTTTCCGTTTGGACTGTCCGCCTCCGCCAGAGGACGCTCTGCCCTCCTACGCACCCCAGAGGATCTCCCTGCCTTCTGCGACCAACTCGACCTGCCTCACGTCGAACTTCCGGACTGGTACGCAACCTTCTTCCCGACGGAACCATGGCGCCCCGTCTCCCTCAATCCATCGCCAAAAGCCGCTCGTCAGAGATCTCGCCACCGTCGTCCAGACCCGATGTCTCCCAATGCCCGCCAGCCACGCCGAGAACTGCGTCAACGCAGCCCCTCACCGCCGCTGGCTCGGGGTGGCGCCCAGGAGATTTGACTGAAGCAGAAGTTGCCTGAGTCTGGCCTGGAGTGAGTACCTTTCCCCATGTCCCCCATGCTGCTTCCCTCGAGTCTTTCCTGACTTGCCCCGTCTCCCCTCCTTTCCTACACCACCCTGGCCGTTTGCCTGTTGCCGCCCGCCTCCACGCTCCCCAGTGACTCTTCAGGTCTTCTTACGCCACTTCTACTGCCCCTCGCCTCACTGTCACGACACCCTCCATCCCCGGACTTTGGGACACCTCTGCTGAGGGAGGCCTCTCTGACCCTACTGTGGCCCGGGAGCAGACTGTCCCTGCCTGACTCTCACCGGATTGTCCCCGTGGCGTTATCCGTACGCTCCAGCTGGATACCTCCTCCCGGGAAGCATGCTGTCTCCCACTTCAACCTCATGCCTGATTTGTCCTCTCCCCCCTAGCCCCCCCCTTTTCTTCTACGGACCTGGATTGTAAATCCCCAGTTGCTTTCCACCTTTCTTCCCCCCCTCTCCCCCCCGCGAAGGGGCCCTGCGGAACTTGCCTGGCTTCACGCTTTACGGGGGGTATACCCCCAGCCCTGTTTCCCTTCCTTCTGGTTGAATCGCTCATCGGATGCCCCTCATATCGCTTGGATAAGTACGGGATAGATTCGACCACATGATTTTTTTTTTTTTTTTTTTTTTTTTTTTTTTTTCTTTTTTTTTCTCTGTAGCTTGCTCGTGTCTAACAGATTGTGAAACAAATCTTGTCTTCTTTTTGATACGCTCCTGCCTTTGGGGTTGCTCTGTTTTATACTCGCTGCCCCCCTCCCTGGTTCCCTTCTTCTCTCCCCCTCTCTCCCCCCTCCCCTCCTCCCCCCCCCCCCTCCCCTCCTCCCCCCCCCCCCCCTCTTTCCCCCCCCCCTCCCCTCCTTCCCCCCTCCCCTCCTCCCCCCCCCCTTCCCTCCCCCCTCCCCCCTTCCCCCTCCCTTCCCCTCCCTTCCCTCCCCCCCCCCTCCCGCCCCCCCTCCCCCCCCCGGGGGACGGAGGTGCTCAGCTGAAACCCCTCTTTGGGTTTCTCCATCCCGGCTCAGCAACCTGAAGTTGTCACTTTACTTCTCTTTATGTTCAATTGCAATGTTCATTGTGTGCAGTTGTGAAATTGTTTATGCCCTGTGGCCCAGAGTCTGATCGCCTGTTTTCTTGTTTTTGCCATTATTTTTCATTGCTTTATTGTTTGACTATTTTACTGCAATGTTATCTCGCTAACTTTACTTAACAATGTGCCTTCTTCCCTTACAGGATCTCCTTATATCGGTAGGCTCCCCCATACGCTAGGTTCCTCCCCGGTGTGGGTGAGGTCCCCCCTTTTCTTTTTTTTTTATCAGCGCTTAGATCCCCCGGATCGCGGTCGTCCTGCGACCCTCGTCTTTTCCACTGTCCCCACACAGCAGTCTCTTTGAGACCCGGCTGATATACCAGACTTTTCCACCCGTCCCTCTAGGTAGACAGCTGGTCTGGTTTTACCTCTGGTTTTTTTCTGTTTTTGTCCCCTGTTGCCCTCCCCTGACCTACCCTTCCTTGCTCCTCCTGTTTCCTTCTTTCTCTGCTACTTCCTCCCCGCCTTCCGCCTTCCTCTTTACTTGACTCTTGGGGTGTGACCCCCCGCTTCACATTCCCCTGTGTGAGCTCTTTTTTCCGCCCGCCCAGCCCCTCATGATGCCACCAACTCCCGTGATCAACGCTCCTCTCCAACTGAAGTGTGTCTCCCTTAACGTGAAAGGGCTCAACCTGCCAGAAAAAAGATCTCAGGTGCTCTCGTCGCTAACTAAACTTAAAGCACACTTTATTTTCTTGCAGGAGACGCACTTTCGCTCTGATGCTATTCCCAAACTCTCGAATCATGTTTACAGGACGGCCTTCCATGCCACCAATCCTGCGGCTAAAACGAAGGGTGTGTCCGTCCTTGTCTCCAGGCACGCTAATTTCCACCTATCCGATTCTCTGGTGGACCCGGAAGGCAGGTATGTTTTCCTCAAGGGCACTTACGCTTCTACGCCAATCACGTTAGCTAACATTTACTGCCCAAACGAGCACCAAGTGACTTTCTTCCGCACGACCTGTGCCCTATTGTCCTCCTTCCAGAGCGGTCTACTTCTCCTAGCCGGAGACTTCAACGTTCCCCTGAATCCCCTACTAGACACGTCCACTGGGACGTCTTCTCTAACCTACAAAGCCCTCCGTCAGATCAAATCACACCTCCAAGCCTTATCACTACATGACGCCTGGCGCACCCTTTACCCTTCCTCTAAAGACTATACCTTCTTTTCTGCTCCACATCAAAAATACTCCAGAATAGACTTTTTTTTTCTGTCCCAAAAAGATCTTCCCCTTCTGCAACACTCTTCCATCGAACCTATGTTTCTTTCTGATCACCACCCTATCACCGTCACTCTATCCTTTCCCGAATCCTGCCCCAAAACCAAAATTTGGCGTTTCAACCCATCTTTGCTCAAAGACTCCCTCGCCCTGGAACGTATTCGTTCGAGTATCCGGTTGTTTTTCCAGGAGAACTCGGGGTCTGTGGCATCCCCGGTTTCTCTCTGGGAGGCCCACAAGTGTGTAATTAGGGGGGAATTGTTGGCTATCTCCTCCCAAGCCAAGAAGCAACATCAGGAGCGCGTGTCTACCCTCCTCTCGAAGCTGAAGGCGTTGGAGCTGTCCCATAAACTCTCTCACGCCCAGGCTACCCTTCAGGAACTGATCCACACCCGTACGTTGCTCACAGACGAGCTAGGTAAACGCACTAAACGGCGCTACGTCCTTGGCCAAAAGGTCTTTTATGAACACGGGAACAAATGCGGCCGCCTTCTGGCTCGCTCGGTTCAATCGACTAAGCCTTCCTCCACTGTTCACAACCTGAGGCGTCCCTCGGGATCCCTACTCACCAAAAATGAGGAGATAGCAAAGGAATTCGAGAACTTTTACACCAAACTGTACAACCTTCAACCACCCCTTCACGCCCACTCCGCAAGGGCGGCCCGTGATGCCGCTATCGCGGATTTTCTTTCCATACACAGCCCGACTCCCATTTCCTCCCTATGTGCCCAATCCCTGGAGGCACGGTTTTCCCCCCTCGAACTAGCTACTGCGTTGAAGCAAATGAAGGTTGGCAAGAGCCCGGGGCCGGATGGATTTTCCCTCCAATACTACAAGTCCTTTCTGGACACTCTCTCCCCTCATCTCCTACTCACATTTAATGCTCTAGCTGATCCGCAAGTCCGGTCGGACCAGATGCTAAAGGCCCACATTACTGTGATACCCAAGGAGGGCAAGGACCCGCTCCTTGTGGCGAACTACAGGCCAATATCATTGTTAAATGTCGACATTAAACTTTATGCCAAAATTTTGGCCAATAGGCTGCTTCCCCTGATTCCCGGTCTAATACCCAATGACCAGGTGGGCTTTGTCCCGGGCAGGGAGGCCCGGGACAACACAATCCGAGCCCTGAACCTTCACCATTGGCTCACTTTTTCCAAAACGCCCGGCTTTTTCCTCTCCCTAGACTCCGAGAAGGCGTTCGATAGAGTGGCCTGGGACTACATGCGTGCTGTTTTGTCAGCGGTGGGCCTAGGCGATCGCATGCTCGCTTCTATTATGGCTCTTTATGCCAACCCCGCCGCGGCGGTGAGGGTCAACGGCCACCTATCGAACGCCTTCCCTATTACCAACGGCACCCGCCAGGGCTGCCCCCTTTCCCCTTTGATTTACATCCTCACTCTGGAGCCTCTTTTAAATATGCTCAGGACGAATCCAGACATCAGGGGGGTCTCGGTGAAGGGGAGAGAGTTTAAGGTCTCGGCTTTTGCCGACGACATCCTGCTCTCTCTGTCCGCCCCGCGCACTTCCCTCCCTTCGTTGCTTCGAGATTTGGAGGTTTTTGGAAAGATTTCCAACCTTAAGATCAACTATTCCAAGTCTCAGGCCCTAAATATTACCTTGCCCTCCCAGGAAGTAGTCCACTGTCAAGCTGCGTTTCCTTTCCAGTGGGAACGTACAGCTATCTCATAACTGGGCATTAAAATTCCTCACCACTTCTCGGACCTTTATTCCCTTAACTTTCACGCGGCTTTGGCCCACACCCAAACTTACCTCAAGGAATGGAATCACCTCAACGTGTCCTGGTTCGGTCGAGCGGCCCTCCTTAAAATGATTGTTCTACCCCGTTTCCTATACCTGATTCAAACCATCCCCATGGCTTTGCCCGGCGGCTTTTTTCTCTCTTATCGGAGGGCTTGCTCGGCCTTTCTATGGAAAAACTCCCCTCCAAGGATTAGTTATTCCAGACTTACTATGCCCAAATCTAACGGGGGGATTGCCCTCCCGGATTTGTATAAATATTATGTAGCCTGCCATCTCACTAGGATAGCAGATTGGAACATCCATTCCCTTGAAAAACTGTGGGTTTCTCTAGAAAATGCCTTCTCCCCTGCCCCTGTCCACCTCCTCCCCTGGTTGCTCCCGAAACAATGGCCCCCGTCTCTGGCCACTCACCCTTTTATCTATACTTCTCTGTTGCTATGCAAGAAGACCTCTACCTCCGTTCCCATTGCACCGTCTCCAGGCCCCCTGACCACGCTGCGAGGCAACTCTGACTTTCCTCCTGGGAACTCACCAAGCTTTCTTTTGCAGGAATGGCCCTTTGAGGACGTTCTCGCCTCACATTTTTTCCCAGGGGGTAAGATCATCTCTCTAGAGACTCTTCGAGGCCTATCCAAGTCCTCCTCTTTTTCATTCTGGACGTACCGACAGGTCCGCCATTTCCTCTCTACCCAGGCTTCTTTGGAGGATTGGACAAGACCTCTTACCCCATTTGAGGATTTGTGCAACCGTAAGACGCCCCAAAAACATCTCGTGTCTCTCCTGTATGCCCTGGTTTCAGACTCGGGTGTCTCCACCCTGTCCCCCTCGCAATCCTCCTGGAACAAGGACCTTCCGACCCCTTTAACTATGGCGGATTGGTCTAGGGTGCATGAATACGCTCACAAGGGTTCACTCAATGTAGCCATTCAAGAGAATGGCTACAAAATTCTAACCAGATGGTACAGGACTCCATCCCTCCTCCACAGGTTCTCCCCCACTGTCCCGGAAGTCTGCTGGAGATGCAACGCTGATGTCGGGACGATGCTCCACATTTGGTGGACATGCCCGGGCATCCAGCCTTTTTGGAGGGAAGTTCACAGACTCATTCAAGCAGTTACCACTTACAACCTTGATTTCACACCGGCGCAGTTTCTCCTTCACCACACGTCCCTTTCTCGGAGAACCTATTTCAAATCCCTGGCTATGCACATGGTCAACGCCGCACGGCTATGTATTCCCAGACATTGGCGTACCGCCCACACCCCGACACTCGGCGAGTGGTTCGCGTCTATCTCCAGGATTGCTGGCATGGGCCTGTTGGTCTCACTTCACGACCACCCCTGAGTTTAAACGTCACGCCCCCCCTGCCTGAGCGCCGACTCCTTAGTGGAATCCGGCTGTTCGCCCCCCTTTTTGCCCCTTGGGTCTTTGATGCGGAGGGTCACGTCCCTCTCTTCTCTCTCTCTTTCTCTTCTTCCTCTTTCTTTCCCCCCCTCCCCTTCTCTTCCCCCCTTTCCCGTTCATCCTTGCTCCCCCCCCCCCCTTCCCCCCCCCGGTAGGCGCGTCCGTTGCTTGGTCCTTGACGCCCTACTTCGCTTTCTTCCTTGGCCCGGACTTCGACTCTAGGTTGACTTGGGTGGGCGCTGGTAGCCACCCGAGACACCTCCCCCACCCCCCCCCCCCCCACAAAAAGTTCAATATAGTTGGATTTAGTGTTGTTATCACTGTGGCTGTTGGAACACTTTTTCTCACTTATTTGTTTGGCTGGCAGCCTCGGGAGGGTCCTTTTGGTCCCCCCCTTTGACATGTTCCTCTTCATTTTGATGCCTATCTCATTGTTTGATACCTGTATCTGTGTGACAACCTGTTACTGTTAATTTCTTTGCATTCCTTAATAAAAACTTTATGGAAAAAAAAAAAAAAACTACCACACCAGCAGCTACCTGGCGCCTCTCTCTCTCTCCTATTGGCTGCGAGCGCTGATTGGATGCCGATCAGCTGCTGTTTATCCAGCATACCCATTTGACAGGAGCCAGATGTTCAGCCAGCTTCTGGTGGACAGGCTACTGCAGTGGTCATCAACCCTGTCCTCAGGGCCCACTAACAGGCCAGGTTTGCAAGATTACTGAAATACATCACAAGTGATATCATTTACTGCTCAGTGATTTCAGTATTCTAGTCTGCATCTCCCCAAGGTGATACATAAAACCTGGCCTGTTAGTGGGCCCTGAGGACAGGGTTGGCGACCACTGGGCTACTGTACAAACATGCCAAATGTCAGACAGTTTCTGTTGAACTGATCGATAGCGGTCGATATTCAGCCTATGTGTACCGGGCTTTACAGCTCAGCGTCAGTGCTGGAAACGCGCAGTGGAGCACATTCCCAGAACAAAACACAGGTGCATATATATAGGTTCATCTCAAAAAATTTGAATATCATCAAAAAGTTAATTTCAGTAATTCAATTCAAAAAGTGAAACTCATATATTTTATATAGATGCGCTACACACAGAGTGATATATTTCAAGCATTTCTTTCTTTAAATTTTGATGATTGAAAACCCAAAATGCAGTATCTCAGAAAATTAGAATATTACAAAAGACCAAAAAAATAAAAAAGATTTGTAATACAGAAATGTTGGCTTACTGAAAAGTATGTCCATATACAGTATAGTATGCACTCAATACATGGTTGGGGCTCCTTTTGGATGAATTACTGTATCAATGCAGCGTGGCATGCATGCAATCAGCCTGTGGCACTGCTGAGGTGTTATGGAAGCTCATGTTGCTTTGATAGCGGCCTTCAGATCATCTGCATTGTTGGGTCTGGTGTCTCTCATCTTTCTCTTGACAATACCCCACAGATTCTCTAGGGGGTTTAGGTCAGGCAAGTTTGCTGGACAATCAAGGACAGTGATAACATCATCATTAAACCAGGTATTGGAACTTTTGGCAGTGTGGGAAGGTGCCAAGTCCTGCTGGAAAATGAAATCAGCATCTCCATAAAGCTGGTCAGCAGAGAGAAATAAGTGCTCTACAATTTCCTGGAAGAGGCCTGCACTGACTTTGGACTTGATAAAACACAGTGGACCAACACCAGCAGATGACACGATTTCCCAAATCATCACGGACTGTGGAAACTTCACACTGGACCTCATGCAGCTTGGATTCTGTGCCTCTCCACTCTCCCCCAGACTCTGGGACCTTGATTTCCAAATGAAATGCAACATTTTCCACAGTCAGTGATGATTTGGGGAGCCATGTCATCTGCTGGTGTTGGTCCACTGTGTTTTATCAAGTCCAAAGTCAGCGCAGCTCTCTACTAGGAAATTGTAGAGCACTTCATGCTTCTCTCTGCTGACCAGCTTTTTCAGAGATGCTGATTTCATTTTCCAGCAGGACTTGGCACCTGCTCACACTGCCAAAAGTACCAATTCCTGGTTTAATGATCATGGTATCACTGTGCTTGATTGGCCTGAAAACTCACCTGATCTAAACCCCATAGAGTAGGGGTATGCCCTCCAGCTGTTTTGAAACTACAATTCCCATGAGACATTGCAAGACCCTGACAATCACAGGCATGACTCCTAGAGGCTGAGGCCCGATGGGATTTGTAGTTTCACTACAGCTGGAGGACGAGTTGCCCACCCCTGCCATAGAGAATCTGCGGGTATTGTCAAGAGGAAGATGAGAGACACCAGACCCAACAATGCAGACCAGCTGAAGGCTGTTATCAAAGTAACCAGGGCTTCTATAACACCTCAGCAGTTCCACAGGCTGATCACTTCCATGCCACGCTGCATTGATGCAGTAATTCATGCAAAAGGAGCCCCGACCAAGTATTGAGTGAGTACTATACTGTACATGGACATAACTTTCAGTAAGCCAACATTTATTACAAATCCTTTTTTTTATTGGTCGTACATTATATTCTAATTTTCTGAGGTACTGAATTTACTAGCTGTAAGCCATAATCATCAAAATGTAAAGAAAGAAATTCTGTGTGTAATGAATCTCTATGAAAAATATACGAGTTTCAATTTCCAAACTGAATTACTGAAATAAATTCCTTTTTTGACGATATTATTTGTGACATTTGCAGGAAGAAGTTAGGACATCCAGTGGCTCACACCTTTTTTTCTACCTCCTGAACAATAAAAGTACAACAGAGGTGCTAACCCTTCCACACTCTATCCTAAACCAAATTCAAAGTTTTGTCTGGACTCTAGCTTTGAGTGAATATAGTTTTTAATAATAATGATTGTATAGCTAAATAAATATTTTAGAACCTTTTCATATTATGTGTTGAGTTTTCTATGCTTTTGACAGGCTAAGACTGTTTAATAACTGCGGACTTAAAAATGTCCTCCGCCGTGACAGTCAGCTTATGAAATACAGGTTGTCATAGAACACAGCATGTAACGTTTTTCCTCTGATCAATGTAGTTAGCGAAGGCAATGGGGGAGCCACAATTTCCCACCATTAAGCTGAACTTTATTTATTTATTTATTTATTTGCAAGATCTCATTACCGTTGTGCCAAAATGTAAAATAAATGTCGGACTGACGAATTTATTTTCTGTCTCCCCCTTTCTTTTTTTCCCTCTGCATCAACTTTCCAATTTACAATGAAAACACTTCAAATCACTTGGAATGACAGATCCCATTCTATTATTTCTAAGTCCGTAGCACTCTTTGTCAATTACATTACATAGTCGTGTTGTTTCTGTCCTGCGATAAAACAGATTACCTGTTATTTATCAGTCTACAGAGGGGAGAAAAATGCAATTTAAATGTGAATGTCCATTCGAATACATGCTGTGTGTTCTGTTTAAAATGAAGTGATGACCTTCTCAACGGTGTACTTCAGTCAACATTTACAATTAAATACAATCTACTTGTCCATTCACTACCTCCATTTTTCATCTCTCATAAAGTACCTGACCGCGAGAATGTGTTTCCAGTGCGATCCCATTGCGCTGGTTCTCGGCGACAGAGCACTGTACATCTCGCAATTAAAGCGGCGAGATTGACACATTATCACGGTCACCTACTGTAGCTGTCACAAACTCATCCAAATCAATCCGATTGGTAAGTAAACTGGTGATCTGCGAAGATCTGTGATCTGAGACCTCATCTGGAATACGCAGTTCAAGGTTGGGCAACAGTTCACAAAAAGGATATCGGGGAACTAGGGAAAGTGCAGAGAGAAGCAACCAAACTAAGAGGCATGGAGGAGCTCAGCTATGAAGAAAGATTAGAGGAACTGAATGTATTCTCTCTTGATAAGAGGACAGTAAGTGGGAATATGATCAATGTGTATAAATGCATAAGGGCTCCATATAGTGAACTCTGTGTGATCTTATTCACTTTAAGGTCATTATAAAGGACAAAGGGGCACTCTTTACATCTGCTGGAAAAGAGATTTAAAATGTTTGTTACCCCAACACTTCATATTCCTGATATGTGCCTTCTGTACCATGTTCTTGCATGAGAAAGTATCCTGTTCTCTTTGTATTGCTTGCTTTGTGAGAATTCCCTGATGTTCCTGCCAGCCCCTTTTCCACCACCACCCACCGCCTGTTGCCCGCAACCTCGATGGGGTAAGTGCGGGGCTGTATGACCAACCACGAGACCCCCCAGCCAACAGCAGAGTGGGGGGGGGGGTGCTGCCGGCCAACTGGGGGGTGGTTGTTTGTCTCCCCAGAAAAAAAAACACAAACAAGCCGCCACTGCACTCATCCAACCATATCAGGCAGTAGATATAGGATAGGACTACAAAAACCTCCTCCTCTCCTCTCCTCTCCTACATAAAATAGAGGGGTGATCTGTAATCCTCAGAGATAACCAGGAACAATGTAACTGCTTTGAAGACAGCACAGGTAAGTTGTATTGAACCTTTCTGCAATAAATCTTTATTGCCTAACTTGGGCTTGTGGTCACTGCCCACCACACCACTCTATACACCCTTGCTTACAAGTAGTAAGTGTGGAAATCTCCTGCCATCAGAATACAATAGCGGAGTGATTCCACAGCCAGTGTTGTGGTTGACAGAAATAAAATTGCATAATGTATAACCAGTCTAAGGCTGCATGGTCAAATGCAGCATTTTACCATGCTTCAGCAGGGGGCAGTACAATGCACATATCAGTGCATTGCCCTGCTTATATTTTTCTTACAACTTTATTCGAAGTGTCACTCCCTTCATGTCAATGCACAGCAGCAAAGTGTGAACTGCTGTGCAATGACATGCAGTGTCTTCTGGTGTGGTGTGAAAAAATACAGACATTCTGCATTTTTCTGGTCTACGCATTACACCAGTGTTGGCATAGGGCACATAGAAAACAATTGTTTTCTTTGAGCCCGAGTGATAACCAGGGCAGAAAAATGCAGGTCACTGCACACGGAGAATGAGCCCTAAGTCATTATTTAGAACATTACACATATCCCAGCATCTCAGTTCTTGAGCACACATTCATTACATCCTGAACCCTCGCAACAAAGAGGAAAGCAAAATAACCAGATATCAAACACAAGCTGGGTTTATATCAGGAAACTGAATATTTCTTTCCTGTCAAATGTGATTTTTATGATTAATAAAACTGTTTGGAACAAGGCAACCTGAAGAGCGGTATAAATTATTGCTAGATTTTGGAGACCCTATATCATTTATAGATGCACAGTCAGTGTTTCTATTTTTTATGGACTTATGTGGCCTTTATGATTGACAAATAAATGATTCATGCAGAGAGTTACATTCATCAGAAGGAATAAGCTTTCTGCACCAGCAAGCTACAGTACAGAGTGTCCTAAAGACATTCCATAATAGAGCTAAAGTCTTAAGCTTTCCTGTATTCTAAAAGCTTCTTGCTAGTAATTTTTTATTTTTTCCTGGGGGCAAAGCTTTTATTTTAGACTGCTCGCGTGCAACCTTTAACAATATTTTTTTTTTTTTTACAGAATGCCATTAGTGAAAGGTAGGATTGATTCAGAATAACCAGTTTCTATCTTTTGAATTTTTTTAACCACTTCAGCCCTGGAAGGATTTACCCACTTAAGGACCAGGCCATTTTTTGTGATATGGCCCTGCGTCGCTTTAACTGACAACTGCGCGGTCCTGCGACGATGTACCCAAACAAAATGTATGTCTTTTTTTTCTCACAAATGGAGCTTTCTTTACGTGGTATTTGTTCACCTCTGCGTTTTTTATTTTTTGCAATATAAACAAAAAATAAGCGGCAATTTTGAAAAAATATATAATAATTATTTTTTTACTTTTTTCTATAATACATATCCAATATATATATATATATATATATATATATATATATATATATATATATATATATATATATATATATATATATATATATATATATATATATATATATATATATGTATATGTATATATGTATACATATATATATATATATATATATATATATATATATATATATATATATATATATATATATATATATATATATATATATATATATGTATATATATATATATATATATATATATATATATATATACACATGTACTCATCGGTTTAATCCAATATGTATTCTGCTACATATTTTTTGTAAAAAAAAAAATAATAAACCACAATAAGTGTATATTGATTGGTTTGCAGACAGACAGATCGGCCACTTTTGACACTTTTTTGGGACCAGTGACATTTATGCAGTGATCAGTGCTATACAAATGCACTGATTACTGTATAAATTACACTGCCAGGGAAGGGGTTAACACTAATTGATCAAGGAGTTACATTTTCACTGGGAGGTGTTTCTAACTGCATGGGGGATGGGCTGCCTGGGAGAAGAGAGAGATCGCTGTTCCTGATCACAGGAACAGCAGATCTCTCTCTCTCTCTCTCTCTGCTGTCAGAAAGGGATCTGTTTGTCTACATTAACAAATCCCTGTTCTGGCTTTATTTTGCGTGGGTGGCTGGTGGGTATCGAGTTCGCCAGACCCGCAGATGAGGTCCCGCAGCATGCAGAGAGCGCGCACCTGCAAAAGCTACTGCGTGGAAGACCGTACCAGTACATCGATTCGCACGGGGGAGCCGAGCCAACCTGACACAGTATCTCTGCTGGTTGGGAAGTAGTTAAATCATATAAAAAATGTGTCTGATCTGACGGGACACAACTTTTTTGTTTGTGATTCACACATTAGTGTTCCAAACAATTGTCTGCATTTACAGCATTGACTCGCTATGCTCAGATGCAGGCATAGCTCCCAGCTGTCCCTGATTTGGAGGGACTGTCCCTGATTTGGAGCAACGTCTCTCTGTCCCTCATTCCTCCTCATTTGTCCCTCATTTTGGTTTGATCCATATAGTTGTATATAAAATGCACTTTTTATCTATCAAAAAGTGTTTTCCAGCGTTAAACCTTTTATCCGATTTCTACATTGCTGCATTTGTAAATTCCAAAAGCCAATATAAAAGAATAGTAGTGGTAAAAAAGCACTTGTGGATTTACCCAATCTTGTTTTTTTGTACAATTCTCCTTTAAAGGGGCGTGGTAGGGGGTGTGTCCTATGCCTGCATACTTTTGCTGATAGGTGTCCCTCATTCCCATTTCAAAAACTTGGGAGGTATGTGCGGGTGTGGGCTCCTAAAACTCCTTTTCCCACAACTTGGCTGTTCACCTTTGTACCCAGACTGACTCTGTACTCCCTGTGAAATATGCTGTCACAAAAGCTAAAACGCAAAAAACTGTTTATGTACTATACTGTTTACTGCAATCGTTCTCTAGTATTTGTGGCTACAGAGCCTTATAGAGACGATCCTGACATTGCTCTTATAACCTCCTGTTTGTACAACTTCATTATCTGTTTAACATTTTTCTGTAAGGTGTGCACACTTTGTTTGCATTGTTGGTCCTACTTTGCACAAGGGAGGAGCTCAAGGTTCATGTTGGGGTATGTGCATAGCTCCCAACTGTCCCTGATTTCGAGGCACTGTCCCTGATTTGGAACAATGTCCCTCTGTCCCTCATCCTCCTCATTTGTCCCTCGTTTTGGTCTGATCTATATAGATGTATATAAAATGCACTTTTTATCTATCAAAAAGTGTTTTCCAGCGCTAAACCTTTCATCTGATTTCTAAATTGCTGCATTTGTAAATTCCAAAAAAAATATAAAGGAATAGTAGTTGTAAAAAAATGCATTTGTGAGTTTAACCAATCTTGTTTTTTTGTACAATTCTCCTTTAAGGGGGTGTGGCAAGGAGTGTGTCCTAGGCCTGCATACTTTTGCTGATAGGTGTCCCTCTTTACCATCACAAAAAGTTGGGAGGTATGTATGTGGACTGGTATGGATTGGGGGGGGGGGGGGGATCGTATCCTCATCCCCTCATTTTCTGGCCTGCCAGGCTGCATGTTCTGATTAGGTCAAATCTACCAAAAATGTACATGGCGCCACAGATTCCCCTAAAAATGTTAATCCTGGTAATATCACCATAAGCCTGCACAGCCCATTACATTTGGGTGTGCTCCCCTAAGCTCAAACATACATGCCTTTCTCTGTAGCCTCAGCTGCACTGGACAGAGAAAGAATGGGTAGTGCTCTGTGCTGAGCGGCTTCCTTTTCATTTACAAACTGAAACATAGCAAAACACAGTTTACTATGCTTCAGTTATAATTGAACACAGGGAGTGAGTGTGTTCACTGTGTTCATTTAGAAAAGGAAGGGGCCAGTAAATGACATATTGGTCAGGCCCTTCCCCCATACCCCATCCTGAAACATCCCCCGCAGAAGCCAGGGGGGAGAGGAGGAAAGGAGCAAGGGCAGCAGCACTGCGGTTGGGGGGGGGGGGCGTAACACGAGGGGAAGCCTGGGCAGTAGGGGGGAATTGTCTCTGCACACAGCGATTAGGATGTGCCCTGGCACACCTTGCACACCCCCCCCCCCCGCACACGCCTATGAATATCAACCTTGCTGCTCCTCCCACTTCCCTGTGTAATCCCAATGTGCATACACAATGTGATCCCAAATTAAACTGAACTGATGTTGGTACAAATGCATAAACTGTAATAATTTATCAATTAAAGTGGATTGTCAGCTGGATCACCTGGATTGTCTCTATTTGGATTGAGTTTAATATTTGGAATTACACCTTTGAACTGTCACTGATGAATTGATTTGCTAAAGGACTTTATTCATTATTATTTTTCACTTTTCTTTTAATATCATCATAAGGATTGTAATCCATTATCACCTATTGGATATTATCTGTTTCACTTATGTTTTTGGCTGAATTAGAGAAGCGCACTAGTATTATCTAAAAATCTAAAAATGCCAAAGCATATGTTTTTTGGAGCTTAAAATGTGATCATTCTTTGAAATGAAGCCAGGAACACATAAAAAGCCAAAAGGGAGGACCAAATACTAGTACAGTCTAAAGTTGTTGCAGGTTCACTAAGCTCTTACATCTGTTTGGATAATTAAGCAATCTGCCTGCTGCAGTAGCTACATAGCCCACTGTTGGGCAACATTTTACTGTTGCTGGATACTGTTTGTCTATAAGACCCCTTTCACACTGGAGTGTTTTTCAGGCGCTATAGCGTTAAAAATATCTCCTGCAAAACGCCCTAAAACAGCTGCTCCATGCACTCCAGTGTGAAAGCCTGAGGGCTTTCACACTGGAGCGGTGCGCTGGCAGAGCGTCAGAAAAAGTCCTGCCAGCAGCTTCTTTGGAGCGGTGAAGGAGCATTGAACTCACCGCTCCTCCACCACTGCTCCCCATTGAAATCAATGGGGCAGCGCTGGGATACTGTGGGCAAAATGCCTCTCCGGCAGCGTTTTGCTGGCAGATTTAACCCCTTTTTGGCCGCTAGCGGGGGTTAAAACTGCCCCACTAGCGGCTGAATAGCGCCAATAAAACGACTGTAAAGCGGCATCACCGAGACACAAAGGAGACATAGGGGGGAAGCTGAAGCTGCGACCTGGATGGAGTAAGTGCTGATCGATCTGTGAGCGAGCCATCAACCGGGGAAGGGTTGGTGTGGTTTGGTGGGCTGGAGCGAGGGGGCGGTATATGTCTCAAGTTTGTTTGCTGCCCCCTACCGATGGAGCACCAGCAGCCACTGAGTATTAGATGTTATTTGTTATACTCTGTTTCCCCGAAAATAAGACCTAGCGTGATTGTCTGTGATGGCTGCAATATAAGCCCTACCCCCCAAATAAGCCCTACCCTGTTTCCCCGAAAATAAGCCCTGCCCTGAAAATAAGACCTACAAGGACTTTAACTAGGGCTTATTTGGGGGGTAGGGCTTATATAGCAGCCATCATCGACAATCACGCTAGGTCTTATTTTCAGGGAAACAGGGTATGTTATATTCAGCCCTTTCACACAATAAGATTCCACAGCAGTGAGCCCAGGTTCATACTGATAGCGGGAATGAAATTGTGCGAGTTCATCTTGCATGTCAGTCTGACTTCGGGGGCGATTTCAGCGACATCTGCGATGTCTATGGAAATCGCACACCCAAGTCGCCAAAAGTAGTACAGAAACTATCGGTGTGATGCCGCAAATGCTGCGTTGTACTGATTCGGACGGTGCCATTGCCACCGATTTGGCATGCAATAAATTGCTCTAATGTGAACCAGGGATGAAAGTGAGCTCTGAGCATCAGTCCATTCACATATTTAAAAACCTTTGAACAGCTGAGACAGATCACGAGGTCTGGTTCCCACAAGCGTGTGTACAGCATAGATGTCAAGGTTTTATCCCACCCAAACCTCCAGGACCTAGATCAAGATTCTGAGAAATCAATAGTCTGTTTTCTCCACATCAATCACAAACCCTGGAACCCCGATCTGTGTGTAGGTGAGAAACTTAGGAGACACATCATCCACACTCCTGACTGCCAGTGCCTCACAATATATGTCCATAAAACAGTATACAGTAATATAATTGTATTAACATTTTTCCTTTATTGCAAAGTATGCTTCAAAAGATTGTATATACAAACGTGAGCTTCTGTTTGTACCTGAAATCATTTGATGGTTGCTTTGCAATACAGACAAAGATTACATTTGCAAGAGAAAATTGTAGTGCTGCATCCTGCTGTTTGCATCAGATTGAGTATAGGAGTATAGGAGCCTGCTCTGATGCACACATATCCAATTTTTAAAAGTGTGACTCACTCAGCTGGATATAGATAGATAGATATACCTGTAGATAGATATAGATAGACATAGATAGATAGAGATAGAGATAGATAGAGATAGATCTCTCT